>NC_068981.1:197372398-197373438 GCF_001194135.2 Octopus bimaculoides | reverse complement strand
GCATTGGACAATCTAATCACAGATACTTATAAAGGTGGGATGGTCATGGGTGGAATGTTTTTGACCCTCGGTTGGTTTGATGATGGTGGGGGGGGCGAAGCTCTTTACCTGCAGGAATCGACCAGATTTAATTAATTAGTTGTAAATGAGTGTGGGGGGAGTGTTAGTGACCTTTGTGGTCCTTTCATTCTGTCAGTATCGATGTGGTCTTTATCATTTTCTTGTTTCAGTCATTTGACTGTGGCCATGCTGGGGCACCACCTTGAAGGATTTTTAGTTAGATGAATCAACCCCAGTACCTTTTTTTTTTTTTTAAGCCTGGTATTAATTCTTTTGGTCTCTTTTGCTGAACTGCTAAGTTATGGGGATGTAAACACACCAACACTGGTTGCCAAGTGGTGGTGGTGGTGGTGGTGATGGAGTTACAAACACAGACACAAAGACACACACATAGATATGGATACACATATAATGCACCCAGAACACTCTGCAAAGGGGTTGGCATGTTAGGAACGCCATCCAGCTGTAGGAGACCATGCCACAACATACAAGGGGAGCCTGGACAGCTCCCTGGGCTGGCCAACTCCACGTCAAACCATACAGTCCATGTCAGCAGGGATAACAGACGCTAAACAATGACAACGACAACAGTGATGATGATGATGATGATGATATATCTTCTATATATATAAAAATGAGAATGTGTGTCTGTCTGTCTGTGTGAATCCCTAAAACTCGAGAACTACGCAACCAATTTCATTCAAATTTTACAGATGCCTTACTTAGGGTTCCAGTTGTGTTTTAGTCAAAAACTTTTTTAACTTCTTGCAGAGTTCGAGCCCACGGCAACATAATATCTCCTCCACTATTTAAGTATTACGTGTCAAAAGTGAAACAAAAACACTCATGTCAAATACTTTCACTTTAAAAATGAAACTATTCTACTAACTGAAACAATCACATTTCGATACTGTAATGACAGATACTTTCAGAGAGAGAGAGAGAGAGATGTATACATATACATGTATATGTACACGTAT
>NC_068981.1:197370613-197371856 GCF_001194135.2 Octopus bimaculoides | reverse complement strand
GCGTAGTCTAGACGGCGTTTTTAGATTTCATTATTCTCTTTAACCCGGCCAAAGCCCGGTATTTCTGCTAGTATATATATATATATATATATATATAGATATATAGATATATATATATATATAGATATATATATAGATAGAGAGAGAGAGAGTTGAAAAATATCATTATAGTTATAAAAATACCATAAACAATTATAGAAAAATGGAGGAGAAAAAGATGTTGAATCAAAATTAGATTTAATACAAAATTTTGACTCAAAATCTTTTTTGTCTCCTCCATTTTTTTAATACTTGTTTGTGGTATATTTAAACCTATAACGATATTTTTCAACTACTATTTTTTATGAATATCATGAATCTTTATTAGAAATCATTCTTTCTCTCTTTTTGAACCTCTCAGGTATTTTTCAGTTTATTAATTTTCGCTGACAGTTTGTTTTGTGTTGCTTTGATTTTGGAGAATTTCCAAAACCTGTTGTATTACCCTGAGTCTGACTTGATCAAGCTGACTAACAATTGAAAGCCCTCCAACTATGACCCTCTAATCTTTTCTCAGGACCAACGTAGCTGCATTACATTCTAATTAATGATAATGAGCTGATTACATATAATGCTCAGGTACACAACTCATCCGAAAAGGTGAAAAGAGGGGACAGAAAAGAGCCCTTAATAAGTCAAAGAAAGAAAGACAACAGTGAAAGGTAAAAAGCAGAGACACAGAACACAGAATTTAGCAGAAAAAGATAGGAAAATGAATATTAAAAGAGTCATAAAGAGGAAAGGGTGGATGGGCATGTCAGGACTAATGTTGGGAAATTTGGGGAATTGTGAAATTTTTGACAGATGCAGGGCCCTTACAGATAACAACTGATGTTTGTGACCTTTTGATTGCTGTTACAAGTGTGATTTTAGGGAGATTTAGCTGTTGCTTCTAGCAAGTTGAGTTTCTTTCATAGAGAGACTATCGTTGCTTCAAGTAGCAATTAGAAGGGGGGGGCGCATAGAAGGAAATGTCCTCTAATTGCAATTGGTTGTCATGACTCATCTTGAAGAGTGTAAAACAATGGCTGCCCAAAAAAAAAAAAAAGGAAGAGACGAATTCCAGTGACTTTTGAAAAGAGGAGTGGGTGCAGCTGTTGATGGCCGACTCTATTGGACAGATAATTATTGTTCTCACGTACTTAACGAATAAAGTGTTCTGTGTTCTTATGAGATACACTTTAAAGAGAAACCATATTTAATA
>NC_068981.1:197360265-197369720 GCF_001194135.2 Octopus bimaculoides | reverse complement strand
GACTGGAGCCTGGTGTTGCCATCCGGTTTCACCAGTCCTCAGTCAAATCGTCCAACCCATGCTAGCATGGAAAGCGGATGTTAAACGATGATGATGATGATGATGATGTGTGTCTGTGTTTGTTCCCCCAACATCGCTTGACAACCGATGCTGGTGTGTTTACGTCCCCGTAACTTAGTGGTTCGGCAAAAGAGACCGATAGAATAAGTACTAGGTTTACAAAGAATAAGTCCTGGGGTCGGTTTGCTTGACTAAAGGTGGTGCTCCAGCATGGCCACAGTCAAATGACTGAAACAAGTAAAAGAGTAAGAAGAAAGAGGATAGTCTCTAATTTCATATAAAAAAAGAAATCAAGATATTTCAGTGGTAGATTCCTCCTTTTCTATAGTTCCAGCCTAAGATCTGTGGCCATGATGGAGCAGCACCACCTACAGAATTGGTATTATTCCTACAGTCCCTAACTTTTGGTGAATAAGGGATTTTGATGTTGCTGGCCTTTGTTGTGTTTCTTGCCATCATATTGTTCTGTATGAAATTCAACATCATCATCATCATCATCATCATTTAAAATCCCTTTTCCATTATTTACTTTATTTACATTTGACGGATATTTGTCCTCATCTTGTTTGTTGTTAACACAACGTTTCGACTGATAAACTCTCCAGCCTTCATCAGGTGTCTTGGGGGAAATTTCGAATCTGTGTTGTGTGTATGTGCAAATCGTGCTCTGTAGGACAAAAATGATTCCTGCTAATCACATGATGAGGTGGGGGTCCTTTCAAATGGTGCTGTGAGGATCCTCAGATATTCAAAGACAAATATGCTTGCTGCTTTTAGTAATGCCATTTAAGTAGTTAGAGAAGACAAGTGTGAAGAGGTCACTTAGCCTGGTCTTTAGTAAAACATTTTACCAATGGAGGGCAAGTGTTTCTGTTACTGAAATTATAATTATTTACATCATTGTCAACAGGATTTTAGTTCAGTATTTCCGTTTTACTTGCTTGGAATTTGCTCTCATTTGAGAGAAGTTATTGATGGAAGAAAAGAAGACTTTCATGTTGTCATTATTTCAAAGTTTGTCGTATTTCTGTTCAGGAGGAAACTGTTTCCGTAACAGTTGAAATCTGTTTTTTTACTGTAAAGACTTTTGCTTGTTTTGTGGCAGATTGCAACATATGTTCTTTTTTCATATTTCCATGTTTTGGTTGGAATTTTGTTGTTTCTTTGTAGTATTTGATTTCTTCTGTTTATTTACCCTTTTGAGAGTTCCATTGTAATGATATGAAAACAAACTTGTGGCTAAGTTTCTCTTTCTACTGACAAATATGCAAATAGCTGTTTTTCCAAGAAATTTACAATCACACACATTCTTTTTTCAGAAAATGAAAAAAATTATATGTAAAGAAATGCGTGTGAATATAGGTGTAGGGGTGACTTTATAGGCACAGGGGTGGCTGTGTGGTAAGAAAGGTGGTGAGCTGGCAGAAACGTTAGCACACCGGGCGAAAATGCTTAGCGGTATTTCGTCTGCCGTTACGTTCTGAGTTCAAATTCCACCAAGGTCGACTTTGCCTTTCATCCTTTCGGGGTCAATAAATTAAGTACCAGTTATGCACCGGAGTCGATGTAATCGACTTAATAATCCCTCTGTCTGTCCTTGTTTGTCCCCTCTATGTTTAGCCCCTTGCGGGCAATAAAGAAATAAGAAGCTTGCTTACTAACCACATGGTTCCGAGTTCAGTCCTACTGCATGGCACCTTGGGCAAGCATTTTCTACTATAGCCTCAGGCCGATCAAAGCCTTGTGAGTGGATTTGGTAGACATCGTATATATATATATATATATATATATGTGTGTGTGTGTGTGTGCGTGTGTGTGTATGCATTTGTGTGTCTGTATTTCTCCGCCCCCACCATCGCTTGATGACCAATGTTGGTGTGTTTATATCCCTATAACTTAGTGGCTCGGCAAAAGTGACCGATAGACTTAGTACTAGGCTTAGAAAGAATAAGTCCTGGGGTCAGTTTGTTCGACTAAGGGTGGTGCTCCAGCATGGCCGCAGTCAAATGACTGAAACAAGTAAAAGAGCGTAAATGAACATGTCTGTGTGCAATGAAATTCTGTGTTAATAATTGTTATGATAGAAGGTGGTTGTTTAGTAGAATCGTTAGTGTCAGACAAATTAAAATACAGTCCTTCAAGGCAGTGATTTGGCAGAATCGTTAGCATCATGGACAGAACACTTGGCAGTGATTCATGTCTTTATGTTCTGAGTTCAAATCCTGCTGAGGTCGACTTTGCCTTTCATCTCTTTCGGAGGTCGATTAAATAAGTACCAGTTGAGAAGTGGGGTCAAAGTAATTGACTTCACCCCCTCCCCTAAAATTGCTGGCCTTGTGCCAGAATTTGAAACCAATATTATTGTTTAACACATTCAATATAACTGGGCCACACCCATGTTCAAAGGAGACAAGAGCGATGGATGAGGTTAAGCATCAATTAATAATAAACTGCAGTCATTGTTGGATTAATAAATTAATTAAAGAACAATGAAGACCACACAACGACATGTCTGGATTATGTGTGATAGATGAGCAAAACATTCACCATGGTGAATCAATCTCTCTCTCTCTCTCTTTCTCTCTCTCTCTCACATACACATACACATACACAAGCCATAATTAGCCACAGTTCAGATGTGGAAAATTGAGAAAGCTTTCATTTGAGGTTAAATATTCCCAGATGACATGGTACCACCGACAACAGGTGGCCATTCCTACATAGTCTGCTACTGATAATGCAAAATTCACACTGATTGCCTTCCGTTCAGTATTATAGAGCAAAACCTTTCTCAAGTCATTTAGTTTAAAGCCATGTGTCATTCATGTAGTCTAAGTATCTGTACTGCTCATGTGGTTTAAACTTCTACATGTTTGTAACCCTTCATATATCAGCCGAATTTCACTCCTCTGCCTCTGTCTAACCCATGGTCAAAGTGTGTCAGAAGGGGATTGAACTGGAAACCGCAAAACAAATTTCTTAACCGCACATTCCCTGCCTGTGCAACCTGCTGAAAATCACAGCCGAATGTCCCTTAGATTACACCTTGCCATCTTAGAAAGGACTGCATCAGTTAATGGATGATCAGATAAATTAGATGGAGGTGGTCATGAGTGGGATATTTTTGAACATAGATCTTCTCAATGAGGCCTGACCTAGGGTTAAACAGTAACAACAGCCATGACAGGAAAGTCACATTGGATAATGTAGTCCCAGATAGACCATGATTGACAAAAAGAGAGACAATATTGTCATAGCTGGATTGCCATTGATCATAGATGCTCCATCAGGTCTGACCGAGGGCTCAACAACACCAACATTGAACACCGAGTCTACATAAGTTTTTCTGTTCTTGTGTTCAGTTCTGTCCAAGACTTTTCCAAATATTGGTTTCTATCAAGTATGTTCTGAATTGGCACTTCTCAACCTTTTAGCGTTTGGGCCATACCCGAAACCCTGATCTTCTTAGGAGGCCCCACTACAAAAAAGTAAAACACGCCAGAAAGATGCTTGAGGGTTACATATGGCCCTTGGGGTTACAGTTGAGAACTGCTGTTTTAAATATTTCTTCTCATTCCATCAGATTCGCCCCCCCCCCGCTCCACCCACACAGACTACATTCCTATTCTTTTCAATGTTTTCTTTCAATAATCTTAATTTTAATCTAAACATTTCATGACCACTTGTTTGATATCCGTGCTTCTCTGACCAACACAATGACATGTCTGGATTATCTGTGATGGACAAGCAAAACGTCCACCCTGGTGAATCATATCAGAGATAAGTAAGTCTCACGCACACACAGACATTCGCACTTGCACGTGCACATACACACACTTGACAGTGGTGGTGGTGTTATAGTCGTTACACACCTGGTACTCAATAAATCAGCCACATAATGAAATAACGTGTGTGCACATGTGCACACGCGTGCATGTGTGTGTGTGTGCATATGTTTCAAACATGTGTGCGTATATCCGTTATCTTTTACTTGTTCCAGTCATCAAGCTGTGACCATGCTGGGGCATCACCTTGAAGAATTTTTAGTTGAATGAAACGATACCAGGACTTATAGTTATTTCTGAGTTCAAATTCCGCCAAGGTCAACTTTGCTTTTTTTTCTTTCAGAGTTGATAAAATAAGTACCAGTTGAGTTCTGGGGGTCAATATAATTGATCTCCCCCACTTCCCTCCGAAATTGCTGGCCTTATGCCAAAATTTGAAAGCAGTAATCCTTGTAGTAAAGATTGTTTGCCAACATAACATGGTAGTCCTGGTTTAGGACGAATGTTGCTGTAATGTAGCCCCAGGAGACATCATCTCCAGCTGGCTATACGACACGATTTGTGTCCTTATATATTCGAACACAGTGTGTGTCCTTATATTTTCGAAAATATAAGGACACAAATCATGACGTATAGCCAACTGGAGACGATGTCTCCTGGGGCTAAATTACAGCAACATTCGTCCTAAACCAGGACTGCCATGTTATGTTGGCAAACAATCTTTACTCGAAAGTAATGTTGCTGAATATCTCTCGTGAGATTTAAAAATAGTAATTTTGTAATCCTTGTACTATTATTTATAGCTCTCTATGTGGGCCTTGGAATATTTCTAGAAAGAATTTATTTAATTACTATTCAAGTTTTTCTTGAGAAATATATTCCTTTGAGGCATGGAAATGTTAGTCTCAACTGGCCAGATGTTACTCGAATGGTGAAGAAAGCATCATTCTAGTTTGTGATGTTCCAAAACATGGTTCTAACTTTTGGTTTGCTTCTGTCACAGAAAAAAAATTAAACAAAAACAAACCCAATTTTATCTTCTATGTTTTTCACTTGTTTCTGTCATTAGACTCTGGCCATACTGGGGCACCACCTTGAAGAATCTTTAGTCAAATGAATCAACCCTCAGGACTAAATTTTTTAAGCCTGCTACCTATTCTATTAGTCTCTTTTGCTGGACTGCTAAGTTACAGGGACATAAACAAACCAACACCAGCTGTCAAGCAGTTGGATGGGGGGGGGGACACAAACACATGCATAGATATGTCATATACAAGATGAGCTTCTTTCAGTTTCCATCTACCAAATCCACTCACAAAGCTTTGAGTGGCCCGAGGCAACATTTGCCCAACGTGCCACACAGTAGGACTGAACCCAGAATCATGTGGTTGGGAAGCAAACTTCTCACCACACAGCTACGTCTGTACCTATTTCTACTTTTTATAATTAAAACTGATAAATTTGTAAAATCTTTCACTTTAACGATTTAGGCTGAAATTCAAACCCCGGATGTTAAAACACTTAGCTTGTTCCCCATTGAAACGTTATGACCTGTGGTGACACAAACAGACAATATTTTAGATGTTAGCAGACAATATTCACCAATCAGAGAATAGGATATTTCAGGCCTTTCAAAGGAGGATTGGTTGGGGTGCCCAGTTATCTCTCGCCTCAATTCATTTATCTTTGTGCCTGGTTTTATTTGATTTTCTTATCTCAACATGGACTGGAATTTTGAATTGAGTAAAATAAATAATTTACACACACACACACACATTTCTTCCCACACATCCCCACACCCACACATAAACTTCCCACACACACACTCTCACACCCACAAACTCCCACCACACAATCTCTCTCCCGCCCTCACACTCCCCCCCTCACACACTTCTCATAAACATCACTATGCTGGTTGTTCAGTCCTAATTAAGCAGATCTATGATCAAAGACGTTCCAACTATGACCAATCCTCCTTGTTTTCACACAATTTATGACTACCTTATCTATTATTATGTCTTCTAAGACAATGTGATTTGAGGGAGATTTTGGCTGCTGGTTCTCAGCAAGTCAACCTATCAGTGTCTCAATATTCTTTTCTACTCTGGGCATAAGGCCCAAAATTTTGGGGAGGGGAGCCAGTCGATTAGATTGACCCCAGTATGCAACTGGTACTTAATTTATCAACCCCGAAAGGATGAAAGGCAAAGTCATCATCATCATCATCGTTTAACGTCTGCTTTCCATGCTGGCATGGGTTGGACGGTTTGACTGGGGTCTGGCAAGCCAGGAGGCCGCACCAGGCTCCAATCTGATCTGGCAGTGTTTCTACAGCTGGATGCCATTCCTAATGCCAACCACTCCGGGAGTGTAGTGGGTGCTTTTTACATGCCACTGGTATTCTGTTAGCGATTCTGCCAGTTTGCCATCTTAGCAATAATATCACTAATAATAATAATAATAATAATAATAATGGTTTCAAATTTTGCTACAAGGGCAGCAATTTTGGGAGAGAGTATGAGTCAATTGCATTGACCCCCAGTGTTCAACTGGTACTTATTTTATCAACCCCGAAAGGGTGAAAGGTAAAGCATCAGATCTTTTCTGCTTGGCTGCAGCTGTGAATTTCTAAGTTTATTGACAATTTTAAAATTTGGTGTATTAATGTAGTTTTCCAAGTTGAATCTAAGGAGATATTTAGCTTTTTCCAGAAATTTTTTAAAAAGTTATGAAGATTTAAAATTTGATAACTTTCATCCAATCAGAAAACAGGATTTGGAGGCTGTCATTTTGTGCATGACAGCATGAGTTGTCAACATTCTGAAAATAGCACGTTTTAATAATGAAACTGTAAATAAATCAAATTCTTCTTGACACATGCCATATATCCTCTCATAACTTTTTTATGTTTTTGAATTTTCAGAAAATTTTGGGAAATTTGTATTCTATGCACAGGAATTCATACTATTATGCAAAAAGCAAAAACAAAAAATTTGAGGGTCCTTGAGTTAAGGCCTATTTAGCTCTTATTTTTAGCACATCTTTCGACCCGAGTATAAGAAGCAAATTGGCACATTTTACTTAGAATATATTTATCAACATGTGCTATCTCTCAGAGAAAAGAGTTCTCATGTTTGGCTTGTTACTGTGGAAATGGGCATGAATGCGCCTGTGGCTTATGATTGACTTAAAATTACCCAATATTTGCAAAATTTAAAAATTAATAACTCTCTATTTATTGATTTATGGCAAAAATGAACTTAATGGCATTGATTAGCATATAAAACTACATCATTATACCAAATATGTAATCAATTTGAGCAGAAATTGAAGAGATTGCAAATTGATAGCCAAACAGAGAAGATCTGTGTATACTTCACCCTATTATTGTAGCCTCTTTAACTTCTAACATAGATTTCTGTTAAATTTCAACTTAATTTAATAATACTTGAGTTTTGTCTTCTTTTCCTGTCCCAGTTTAATCCTCTCACGGAAAGAGGAAACCAAAAACCAACCAAACAATGATTTAACTGCAGAGTATAAATGTCTTGTTCTTTCACATTTGTTGTTGTCTTTCTCTTTTGTTTTGGAACAAACTTGTTTAGTTGCATCTTGTTAAATAGCTTGTCTTTGTTTCTTTGATCTGTTTTTCATGGTAATTTTGGGCAGAATGAAAGAACCGTTGGCTTTATTTAATCAATATCATAGAAATGTAATGAGTCAATGGAGAATAAGTAGCAACAGGAAAACAAACCACATCCTCTTTAGGTTGATGTGGGTGCAGATGTGTGTGTGTGTGTGTGTGTGTGTTTATATGTATTATTTACGTCACAAGAATTTAGAAACTTGAAAAGACGTGAAATAAATCGTTTTTAATGTTGGAACACAAATTAGATAAAGCTATATATAACAGCTTGTAAAGATTCCTTGAATGGAAAAAAACATGAAAGGCTGCCCCTGTGAGCAATGGCGGATGTATTTTTAAGAGGGTGGCTTCACAACCATGTGCTTTTCAGGTTCAGGTCCTCTGTGCAGCACCTTGGGCAAATGTCTTCTACTATGGTGTCAGGCTGACTAATGCCTTATGAATGAATTTGATTGATAGAAACTATTGGAAGCTCGTCGCGCGCGCGCGCATGTGCAGAGTGTGGAAAAAAGCCCCTCAGCTTCACCAGCAAACATACCATGAAAAAAAAAGATAAAACATTAATTTCATGAAGGTTAGAGGTGCAGGGATGGCTGTGTGGTGAGAAGCTTGCTTCCCAACCACTTGGTTCCAGGTTCAGTCCCACTGTGTGGCACCTTAGGCAAGTGTCTTAGGACAACCAAAGCCTTATAAGTGGATTTGGTAGATGGAAACTGAAAGAAGCCTGTCGTGTATCTCTTGCAAGATACTTGGTGACCTCACTGGTGCTGGTGCCACATAAAAAGCATCCAATACACACTCAGTAAAATGGTTGTCATTCGGAAGGGCATGCAACCATAGAAACCAGACCATAGCAGACAGTGGGACCCATTGCAGCTCTTCCAGCCTTGCCAGCCCTGGTCAAACAGTCCAACTCATGCCAGCATGGAAAATGGACATTAAATGATGATGATGATGAGGGGGGGGGGTGAAGTATGGTTTATAGTTTTGAGAGGATGGAAGTAGAAACGGGGTAAAAGTAGATCATTTTTGGGGATGGGGTGAGGAAAAAAATGGGGAAACAGATGGGAAAGTCAGTGGGGAGGGAGAAGGAGAATGAGATGGGTTATGTAGATGAGTATGAGTGGAAGGCGGTGGGGAAGGGAACACGAAAGAGAAAATAGATGAGGGTGGCAAGGATTTAGAGTCTTCAAAGGAAAGAAAGGAGCAATAGGGAGAGACGAGGGTGTTAAGGTGGCAGAGAAGCTGTGGAAAGAAGACAGGAAGAAAAGAGTGAGAGGGAGTAATGGGTGGCAGTGGATGAGCAAGCATCACAGGGTGAGATGAGTGGTATGAATGATAGGATGATGATTGAAATGAGGATGAGTGAAAGGTGATCAATGAGTAGATAAGGAGGGGGTGGTTATGGATACAGGGGTTGGCAGGATACATTTACACAAACACACATTGAATCTGCTTTTGATGAAGGCAACATTCCCCATATTTGAGTGTATTCCCCGAATTTAATGCATGTATTCCAAACATGACAACCAAGGAAGAGAACTTGATACATGTGTAAGAGTATATACAGTTTTCTTTCAACCAAATTCTTTCCTTGTAACTCGAGTTTCACATTACCCTGGTTGTGTGTGTGTAAAAAAATCCATGGACATTTCATGTTCTGTCCCCATTCCTCCCCCCCCCCTCTTAAGGATCCATCCACACACCTCATCACCACTAATTTTATCCATTTCCAGTCCGGCCCCAAATCATTTCCAGCCTCTCTTCTAGTAACATGAATGGCCATGTAGTTCCTCCACAGCAAGAATTTTGTTCTGTTCTGGTTCCTTCTGTCAGACTTGAACCCTTCATCTCCTCTCATGAAGCCACTTCTCTCTCTTTCTCTTTCCATATATATATGTGTGTGTGTATGTGTGTGTGTGTACACACACACACACATGGTACATCCTCTTCATATTTAAACC
>NC_068981.1:197359155-197360022 GCF_001194135.2 Octopus bimaculoides | reverse complement strand
TAAACAAATTAATTGAAAACTGTAAACACGGAACTCTGCTATCATTACAATATCGTACAGTCATGTCGTGAGTTAACGAAGATAGTTGAAAACCTTCAGTTCACTGTGGTTATCCTTGCAATTGGGAAGGAAAAATCTCCCCATGTTATGTGAGACTCAACTGTCTTTATCATGCAGTAGAATATTTATTTCCTTATTACCCACAGGGGGCTAAACATAGTGGGGACAAACAAGGACAGACAAAGGGATTAAGTGGATTACATCAACCCCAGTGCATAACTGGTACTTATTTAATCGACTCTGAAAGGATTAAAGGCAAAGTCAACCTCAGCAGAGTTTGAACTCAGAATGTAACAGCAGACAAAATACCGCTAAGCATTTCGCCCGGCCTCGTAACGGTTCTGCCAGTGGAATATTGCCACCCTTTCAGTCATAGTATTAAGATTCATAATCCATGACCTGTTCTCCCTCTCGCTCTATTGCTCCCTCAGTATGTATGCATGTGTTTTATATAGATAGATGCCTATAGATATGTATGTATATATGTGTGTATGTATGTATGTCTATCTATCTATCTTTCTTTCTTTCTTTATACACCCACCCACACACACACAGACACAAGTGATGGCATGGTTGTGTGACTAAGCTTCTTGACTGTGTTCTTAGGTTCAGTTCCACAGAGTGGCACCTTGTGCAAAAGTGTTCTACTTCGGCCCCAAGCTGGACCAAAGCTTTGTTAAGTGTAGACAGAAACTGAAAGAAGTCCATTGTTTGCACCATTCATGCATGGGCCGATGCCAATGCAACCTGACTAGCTCCCCATGTTGGTGGCAGATAAAAAGCACCATCCAAACGTGATCAATGCCA
>NC_068981.1:197355365-197358654 GCF_001194135.2 Octopus bimaculoides | reverse complement strand
TGGGTCAGTACAACCCCAATATCTTTGTCTTTTTATTTGTTTTGATCAGCCATGCTGGGAACCCAGGACTATTTTTTTGTTTTAAGCCTGGTGCTTATTTTATCAGTCTGTTTTGCCAAACTGCTAAGTTATGGGGATGTAAACACACCAACACTGGTTGTCAAGCAGTAGTGAGGGACAAACACAAAGGCACACACACACACACACACACGATGGCATTCTTTCAGTTTCCATCTACCAAATCCATTCACAGGGCTTTGGTCAGCCCGAGGCTAAAGTAGAAGGCACTTACTCAGTGTGGGACTGAACCCAGAACCATATGTCTGGGAAGCAGACAACCATGCCTTCCATTGCTGATATCAAAAGTTCAGTGGGTTTGTTGTTGTTATTTATGTTGCCAATCCATTACATAACATCACACACACACAAACGCTTCTCTCTGTATTTGGTATTTACAGATTCATTAACGATTGTCTCACTGAGTTCACATCATTTTACGCATCACTAATTAAAACCCATTGTACCAGAACCACATTTGCTTTCCCAGCATATTTCATTTTGTTCGTCTTTTTAATGCTCCCTATATTAACTAGATTGATATCACTTACTGTATATCACACACACACACGCACGGTGACCTAGTATCATTATATAAGCATACAGAGTGTTCAAAAAGTCTCTCCGCAGTGAATTTTTTTTCATCCTGACTCTCAAAAGCCGACTCTCCAAGATGTATTTCAAAACATCTGTAGAAGAGTCAACTTGTTTATTGAAAATGAAAGACGATACTTTCAACACCTTATAAAGATTTTTTTTAAAGTCTTGTAAAGTCTAATATATTCTTTTGTAGTCTTATACCATCTGATATTTTGCAATAAAAAATACTTACAGCGGAGATACTTTTTGAATACTCTGTATGACTCTCTGACGAATATCCATTAACCATGTTCTACTTCTTAAGACCCACAAATAATACCTCATCATCACCATCATCATCATTTTAGCATCCCATATGCACATGGGTTTGACAGAATTATGTTGAGACAGGTTTTCTGTGGCTGGATGCCTTTCCAGTCTTGCACTTTCATCTGTTTTTAAATTACATAATATTTCCCCATGGTCAGACATGTTTTCATGGACACTTGTATGATGGTGGAACTCCTTTACAACCATCATACAATATCAAGACAAGGATATTGTTTTAACAAACACATACACACACATACATATGCACACACACACACACACACACACACATACACACATTATTATTATTACTTAGAACAGTTTGATTTGGTTCACTGCAGCTTCAAGGGATTCTTACACAAACTGAATAAAGTGATACAGAAAGTCCAAATCTACTCACAAAGCTCTGGTCAGCCTGGGGCTATAGTAGAAGATGTTTATTGAAGGTGCCATGCAATGGGATAGAACCTGGAACCATGTTTTAGAGAAGCAAATTCCTTACCACTTTTAATCAAATGCACAACTATATTTCTTACAGTAGAGTTCCTAAATCCATTTCTCTTGTTTCTAGACTTTCACAGCATCATTATCAGGAAGTGAATTGAATATACTTGGTGTTTGTGTCATTTCTTAGATACTGATTGAATTCAGGTAGGATTTCTCACCAAAAGCTTTACTGATCTTTCATATTATGTCTCAACATATATTTATTTATTTATTCTTTTATTCTTTTATTTGTTTCAGTCATTTGACTGTGGCCATGGTGGAGCACTGCCTTTAGTCGAACAAATCAACCCCAGGACTTATTCTTTGTAAGCCTAGTACTTACTCTATCAGTCTCTTTTACTGAACCACTTGTTTATGGGGACTTAAGCACACCAACATCGGTTGTCAAGCGATGGTGGTTGGGGGACAAACACAGACACACACATACATATATACATTATATATACATTATATATATACAAATAAAAGGGTAAAGGATTATTAATTTATTAATAAATTGATAATTAATAATTTTTACCAAGCCCTTCGGTATGTAAACACCATTATCGGTGAAGAACTTATTTAAAAGTTCTTATACATTTATAAACATAATTAAGGGATCAGCAACAGTTGCTTCACCACATACCGAAGTTCAGAAATAGCAGCTAAAGTGCTAAAACTCCAACAGATAGCAATACTTGTAACTCACAAAGGCAAAACAAGAAGAAAAAAATAATGATACTAGCCAGTCTTAATTAAGACTGGTTAGTATCGTTATTTTTTTCTTCTTGTTTTGCTGAGAGACTGAGAGAGAAATGTGTGGCATGAGGCTGTTTGATAAAAGGAGGACTGAGGACTTGATGGGGATGCTGGAAGAATCAGTAGAACGGCTGACAAGGGCGAATGGAGTGCGGTGGTATGGACATGTGTTGAGGAGGGATGAAGAGCATGTTCTGAAGAGGATGCTAGAGTTTGAGGTAAATGGACAGCAAAACATGGAGGGGACAGGTGGAGGAGGAGATTGGGAGGGTTGGCTTGAGAAAAGAGGATGCCTAAAACCGGGCAAGATGGTGTGAGGGTGGTTGCTATGGCATTGAGGTAGATCTGACCACCCCCATTGACAGGGACAAAACCCGAAATCAAAATGATGGATGATGATAAAAATAGGAAGGATGTCTGATAGTGAGACATTTGTATGTCATTGAATTTAAGTGACCAAAGCTTGTCCAACCCTTTTGCCATTCCCTCAGTTGGCATAAGATGGTTCCAGTGGTAAGCATTGCAAGGTGACTGTTTACTGTTTTGACTTCAGGTCAGAGTGTCTTTCTCCAGAAAAGCTGCCTGCAACATGGCTTTCTCAAAAATAATGGGAGCTTTTTCTACTCCTGAGAAATCTATGTAACCCATAGAGGGGGACCCTAATAGGTCCTACCATTCAGGGTCAGAACAGACTTGGGAGTAATGGTAATTAAGTGGTGACTCCATGCTCCCCGTAACTCCCAAGCTGGAGAATCACCAGTAGATGCTGCAGTTTAATGTCATAACCAGGACATTATGTGTGTGTCGTCATAATCATTTTACATGCTAGCATGGGTTAGCTTTGGCAATTCCTGTCAAACCATCTAAGAGCTGCATGAGGTTCCATTGTCTGTTTTGGCATGATTTCTACTGCTGGATGCCCTTCCTAATGTGAACCGCTTTACAGAACGGACTGGGTGCTTTCTATATGGCACCAGCACCCACACCAATGCTTTTTATGTGGAACCTTGGTTTTAGCATACACACACACACACTCTCTCTCTTTCTCTCTCTCTCTCTCTCTCTCTCTCTCTCTCTC
>NC_068981.1:197347632-197355266 GCF_001194135.2 Octopus bimaculoides | reverse complement strand
CTCTCTCTCTCTCTCTCTCTCTCTCTCTCTCTCTCTCTCTCTCTCTCTCTCTCTCTCTCTCTCTCTCTCTCTCTCTCTCTCTCTCTCTCAATATTTGCTGCAGATAAACTATTTCAGTTTTCCTGTCACCATGCAATTATCTTATCTCCTAAGTTATTGGTTTGTGGTTGCACGTACCTGCACATGTTGCGAATCCATATCTCTACATGTGTTCCTTTCATCTATTATTTCCTCCACCCCCACCCCCTTTCACTTCTTTCTCTCTTCTTCCCCCTACTGCATTCCTTACCATGTTTCCCTTCCCCACCCTCACAAAAGATGAGTGACCCCTTATCTCAACTTCTCTTACACAAGCCAACAAGGAAGCTTATGTGCTAGAAATAGCAACCATGATCCTCTTAAACCCAAACTCTACTCTAACGCAATCCATGAATCATTGCATGCAAATAACAGGAGATGGTCATCAACATTTTTTTTTCTCTGTATATTTCCAGCTGAAGATAATCCGTGGAGTAAACTCCCAGATAATACCAATTTTGTCTTTCATAATGAATACCCATAACAACACCAGAAAAACAACAGACGTTTCTCGGGGTCCCATTTGTGAGCAACACAAACGATGTAAAAATGGATCCTGCGTATCGGATATCAGCTTGTGTTGTAAGTATTGCTTCTGTTTCTCTTTGTGGTTGAGCTGTGGCTATTTCCCAATCTCCTACATTGACCTCTCTTCACCAGGACAATGTTTTGTTTTGCGTTTATTCATCATTGACAATTGACTGAGTAAGGCCATGCTGGAGCACTGCCTCATGTAGTTATAATCAATGACAAGAACACCAGTATTCACACTGGTATTTATTGTATCAATATCTATTTGTTGAACTGCTAAGTTATGAAACAAAACTGGAAATGTCATTTAATATTATTCTATATTTTTGAGATGAAGAATTAGGTACATTATGGACAGATAGGTGTCCTCACCTTGTTTATTGTTACCACAACATTTCGGCTGGTGTACTCTCCAGCCTTCATCAGGTTTCCTGGTGGAATTTTGAACCCAACCCTTTATTCAACTAATGGGGTACTCTGTTCTCATTCCTAAGTATCCTTTTTTGCTGATGTTATGTTTTTTTTTGTTAATATTATTTCCCAAGTCCCTGCCTGGGATTGAACTCAGAATCTGAGGGTTAGTAGTCCATGCTCTTATAAACTAGGCTATATGCCCATAGGCGTACGAGCATATAGCCTAGGAAAAAAAAAATGACATCAGCAAAAAAGGATATTTAAGAAAGAGAACAGTGTACCCCATTTCTCAAATAAAGGGTTGGGTTCGAAATTCCACTGGAACACCTGATGACGGCAGGAGAGTACATCATCCAAAATGGTGTGATAACAACAAACAAGGTGAGGACGTCTATCCATCCAGTGTAAATAATGTAAATGTCATTTAGCCTTAATAAAAATTCTTTTCAAATAAGACAAAGGAGAGAATTGTAAAATTTAAATTGACTAAAAGTTAGAAATAAACCAAGATTACTTTAGGTACCGCATGCCATCATCCGTACTGCATAACCCTTATCATCTTTTTTGCCCTTCCTCTGCTTTATTGCCATAAGCGTTCTTCCAGTAGAACATATGAAGTATGATTATTTCATTTTATATTTCAGCTGATAAAGAAGACAATGTTAATACCATTTTGGTGATGATTATCATAGGTTTAGCAATAGTTATATTCCTCACCATTGTCTACTGCTTGCAGCAACGAGGACGTCACAGAGCACAGACCACATGTAAGTTCTCTTTCTTCCTTGTCCTTCTTTCAGCAAACCTCTTCAACAAAGTAGTCTTTGGAGTAAAGATTGTTTGTCAACATAACATGGCAGTCCTCGTTTAGGACGAATGTTGCTGTAATTTAGCCCCAGGAGACATCATCTCCAGCTGGCTATACAACATGATCTGTGTCCATATATTTTCGAATTGTGAGTTTTAAAAATAGTAATTTTCTAATTCATAGATCAGTGACTAGTTGTCACTTTGAAAACTATATATTTCAAATGGGAATTTGGCAGCGCCACCTCTACCCAAACAATTATTCTGTGCTGATGAAGAGAAATAACCTGGAAATCGCGATACACAGATATTGTTTTGAGCTGAGTGGGGGTGCTAGATTCCCTTGTTCGAAAATATAAGGACTCAGATCATGTCGTATAGCCAGCTGGAGATGATGTCTCCTGGGGCTAAATTACAGCAACATTCGTCCTAAACCAGAACTGCCATGTTATGTTGGCAAACAATCTTTACTCCAAAGTACTGTTGCTGAATATCTCATGTTGTGACATTCACAAGTAGCAGTGAGACTGAACCCGGAACCATGTGGTTGGTAAGCAAGCTACTTACCACACAGCCACTCCTGCACCTATTCATTGTTTTGTTAAGGTTATCTCTACAGAGCATTGGGCCTCACAGAGGCAATGGCCAAGACCTTTGGCATTATATCATGCTTGAGAAGAAAACCCATCAAGCCAGGTAAAACCACAGTCATGGCAGATACTGGTGTCACACAAATTGGCACCTGTGCCAGTGGCACATAAAAGTACCTATTACACTCTCGGAGTGGTTGGCGTCAGGAAGGGCATCCAGTCATAGACAACCATGCCAAATCAGGCTGGAGTCTTATGCAGCCTTTCAGCATGCCAGCCCAGTCAAACCGTCCAACCCATGCCAGCATGGACAATGGAAGTTAAATGATGATGATGATGATGATATACTATAGAATTTAGACCCAGCACTGATTTTTCTACAACTTTTCATATCAAGACGTCAGACGTAAACAAACAATGTGGTCAAAGACAAAAGTGGGTAATGAGTGTATATGCCATTATTTTGGGGGTTGTTGCCCCCTTCTTCAGCGCTCATCTCACCCACTCTCACCTCCCAACACATTGCTTAATTTGCCACTGCATACAATAGTGTTAAGTTATTGGATATATCAATTTACATATTAGCCGTATTCCTGGGGCTGGTATGTAAACATTATATACCAGCCCCAGGTATGCGTCTCACATGTAAATTGGTACCCAGAAATCTTTAAACTTTGTTGGTCCCAGAAGGATGAAGATCTGTGTTGACCGGTGCAGAATTTCAACTAAAGGGACGCAACTAAGTATAGAAAGCTATTTTGTTAGTCACTCTCCCATCTTAATT
This sequence comes from Octopus bimaculoides, assembly GCF_001194135.2. Classification (NCBI taxonomy): domain Eukaryota; kingdom Metazoa; phylum Mollusca; class Cephalopoda; order Octopoda; family Octopodidae; genus Octopus; species Octopus bimaculoides. The sequence continues at coordinate 197,352,062 of NC_068981.1, read as the reverse complement.
ATGAAAGGGGATGCTGCAAGTAAGAATGAGGTTTTATGTAGGCATTTTTTAATATTATTAGTAGCATTTCGTCTGTCTTTATGGTCTGAGTTCAAGTTCTGCCAAAGTTGACTTTGCCTGTCAATTAAAATAAGTACCAGCTGGATACTGGGGATTTATGTAGTGACCGGTACCCTCCCCCAAAATTGCTGCCCTTGTGGTCAAATTGGAAACCATTATTGTAGGCACTTAAGGTGGCAGAATTATTAGCACACCAAACAAAATGCTTAGCAGCATTTCACCTGACTTTACAATCTGGATTCAAATTTCACCAAGATAGACATAGCCTTTTATCCATTTGAGGTCAATAAAATCAGTACCAGTGGGGTACTGGGGTTGACTTACTCCCGCTCCTGGCAACCAAATTTGAAGTCTTGTTGTAGAAAGGATTTTGTTGGCATCTGGACATATGTTGGGTTAATAAACAAGTTAAACTACTGGTCAAGTGTTGGGGTTCCGTTTATTTTATTAAACCCTGGTAGGTTTTGAACTCGGAATGACTAGGAACGTAACTAAACACCTCAAGAGAACTTGGTTCACCATTCTGCCATTAATGATAATGAGGACAAGAATCATTGTCATCAGGATTATGTAAATTGTTGAAAACTTTGTCAGCTTTCATTCAGTAGAGCCCTAACCAAAGACATTCCAACCATGACCATCCCTCAGTTTTGTATCTCAGGAACTATTTTTTCCGATTCATACTTCCTCATTGAAGATGTCAGAGTTTGATTTAAGAACAGCTTGGCTGTTATTTCTTATAGCTTGAACATTTACAGAGGTTTGTAATGATAATGTTCTTATTTGTAATGAAAATGATGATGATGATGATGATGATATAGCAATAATGTTGATGTTTTGTGTAATATTAACGATGTTAATGTAATTTTGTTTTGTTTCTAATTTTGCAGCTGATTCTCAGATGGAAGTAAACTCTTCAGCTGATGTAGAGTCTGACAACCTGTCACTATATCAACCACCTCCACCTTATGAAGAGGTCATTTCTACAAATAGATATCCAATGACACCAGAAAGACAGAGAATGGTAAATACAAGACACTTTAAGCTCTCTCTTATATACAGGGATGGCCATAAGTTGCTTTATCCAGTTCTAACAACAACAATAAACAAATTTCAAAATGATATAACTTTTATTTACCCGGCAGCTAAAGTAAGATCACAGCCATGCATACCCGGCCCCGTTAAGAATACCCCTGATGCATCCGGTGATATATGTTTGAGAAGACCTGTTGAGTCAAATAAAACCAACATCGTAGCTGGGGCCAGTGCCCCCTGACTGGCTCCTGTGCCAATGGCACATAAAAAGCACTATCTGAATGTGATTGATGCCAGGTCCGCCTGTCTGGCTCCTGTGCTGGTGGCACATAAAAAGCACCCACTACACTCTCAGAGTGGTTGGCATTAGGAAGGGCATCCAGCTGTAGAAACATTGCCAGATCAGACTGGAGCCTGGTACAACCACTGGCTCTCCAGACCCAATACTTTGTCATGACAAATAATATATTTTGCTCAATAAGAAGCTATTATTTCTGGTTTTAAAATAAGGCACTTTGATATTAATATATAGAATATAAATTAGAATGTATTTCAATAAAATATACCATTATTAACATAACTAATAGGTTGTGGGAAAATATCTAATGGACTATTAGATAATGTTCACCATTTCCCCCCTGCCATTATGCAGGGGTGGTTATCAGTTGCTTTACCCATTTGGAGATGGTTTGAGATTCAGTTTCTTACAATTAAATTTTAAATGGTTGGACTGGTATTTATTCATTCACTTCACAAGATCTGCGTGAGTTCAGACAAAATGAAGGTGCTTCAAAGAAATAAACGTCTGATAATAACAAAGACCATTCAGCCCAAACCCTTCGTGTACAAACAGATATCAATAATGGCTGCAGTTCCAACTTTGTTTCACATCAACTACAGTTCTTCACCTCTACCACTCTGAATGGGTTTCCTTTCACATGGAGACATTTTTCATGTGTCTACCACATGGACAACCATGGAGGCTACCAGTTTCTCTGTCAGTCACAGCAGAGGAGAGGTGATAGTTGACTAATCCTGCCATGACCACAACATATGATTGTTTAAATACTTTGAAAAATTGGGAAAAGTTTCCTGGTTACAGACCTCATCTAAACGATGTGAGAGTTCTCCTGGAAACCATTTTCTATTTAATGTTCTTTTGCTATCATAGAATTCAGAGTTAAAAACTTGCCAACTTATGTTAATGTTGCTATTTGGTAGAGAAGACAATTTGAGATGTAGGGCAAACGACACCTCTTCGTTCTTTGAATGTAGATAGACTTGTCCATGTATTGTATGATATGTGGTAAAGTTACTTTGAATATGTCAGACAACTAACACTGACCAATAGATGACTGTGCCATCAAAGGAGTGAAAGGTCTTAAAAAGGTGGTTCATTTGAAGAAAGTCACTAATTAGACATTTAAAAAGTGTAACACTGTTATTTGTTTCAGTCATTGGACTGCGGCCATGCTGGAGCACCGCCTTTAGTCGAACAAATTGACCTCCAGGACTTATTCTTTGTAAACCTAGTACTTCTTCTATCAGTCTCTTTTGCCGAACCGAACCGCTAAGTTACATGGACGTAAACATACCAGCATTGGTTGTCAAGAGATGTTGGGGGGGACAAACACAGACACACAAACATATACATACACACACACACACATATATATACGATGGGCTTCTTTCAGTTTCTGTCTACCAAATCCACTCACAAGGCTTTGGTCGGCCCGAGGCTATAGTAGAAGACACTTACCAACAGTGCCACCCACTGTGACTGAACCTGGAACCACGTGGTTGGTAAGCAAGCTACTTACCACACAGCCACTCCTGCGAAATTATAACTGTTTTATAAATTGTAATTCTTTTTAACAGTTACTGTAATATAATAATAATAGAAAGGTGTTGTAACGATTATTTTAATGGTTATTGTAATGAAGTTTTATAAAAGTAATTCTGTTTTAAATTTTCAGCAATCTTTCTCGTTGAACGTTCCAGTCACTCCCCCTCCGAACTACGAGACAGCCTTAAATATCTTGGCCCGCAGCCAGGAGATAGTGAATACGAAGCCCTCATTGTCATCAAGTCCATCACATCCAGATTCCATGCGAAGATGTAGATCTGAAGATATCTTATCACCTCAACATCTGCGAGATAATCTGCCGCCATTCACCTACATACCACAGTTAATCAGTAACACTAATTACAACAACAACAACAACAACAGCACTAGCAGCAGCAGCAATCGATAACTTCGTTGGTTGATTTAATTGATTCAAATGATTGATTGTCTTTAAAGTTTGGATAGAATGATTGCTTATGGTTTTATAAACAAAAAGCCACCCAAACCAGCTGCCAGTGACATTCCAGACTTGCAGAGTGTCTACAAGAACCATTTTCTTGAATAGTAATACTAATCAAGGTGCAAAAAAAGAAAAATAAGAAAAGAAAAAAAAACTGATCAACCCAAAATGTCCCTTGGTTTGTATGGCCATCACTCAATTCTGATATAAACTGGTCATTTTATATTAGAATTTCTTGGCAACCTTCAACAACCATTGTCCTGATATTCATCTGTCATTTCTGAATTTCAACTTCCAGAGATTGCACTAGTGATGCAAAATATGCCAGAAATATTTTCAAACGATTCTCTTCATAAATTCCTGATTTTTCTCTCTGAAGAGACATCCCAAATTTTCTGTGAGTGATGATGATGATGATTGTCTCCATACAGAATACAGAAAATACGACATGGTATCTAGATTTACAGAAAAATATACTTGCTACCATTTTTTTTTTTTATGTTCATTGTTTTGTTCATTTTTACAATTGTCTTTCCATGCTAGCATGAGTTAGAGGAGTGTCTTATTGTGACATGGTTTTACAACCAGATGCCCATCCTGTTAACCCTTAGCTATTTATCAAATAAGGGATCTCTGAGGCTGTCTTTGTAGTCAGAAGCCAAACAATTTAACAAGGAATATGACATTGAATGCTTCTCTATCTCATCAATTTTTAGAGAAATACCGATGTAAAGTTTTTTTTTTTTTCGATTTCTGTATATTAAATCCATTCATAACATGTGTGTATAATATATATATATGAATGAATATTCTGGGAATATGTTCCCCATTCTTATACCATTTTCCTCTACAAATTTAGAGAATTGAAGGTTAGTTTGTGTATAAATCAATCATTTTTATACTTGATATTAAATTAGGTTAGAAAAGACCTACAGTCTCCTGAGAAAGAAAATGTTTGACATCTAATTTGTTGAGTGTAAGTGTGTCCTTCCATCCTTGTAAAAGGTTGGGTGATTATACATTGACGAA
>NC_068981.1:197339318-197347229 GCF_001194135.2 Octopus bimaculoides | reverse complement strand
TAATCTTTTCAGTGAAGTTTGAAACTAATTTCTAGTTTTGGAATATTAATGTAGAAATATTAACCAAAATCATTCTAATTCACATCAAGACCAACAAGGTGTTCCTCCGCTTCCTGTATTACTTTGACTAAAATCCTGATCTTAGATCTTGCTTCAGCAATTAATATTTTGAGGAGAATGGGATTATTTATAATCTTAAATCACCAAAAGACTCTTCACATTAATAAGTAACCATGTGCCATACTTGAAAAGTATAGACATCATTGAAAGGTGTTTTTTTTTCTTTTTTGTCCAAGAGAAATCTCTTTATAGCCATATTGTGTTGGAGCCTTATCAATGTCACACACATTTCAGCCATCTTGAGCTTGTCACATGCTTTTCTTTTTTTTAAAAAAAAACACAAAAGCCACAGCATCATGCCTGTCACTAGTGTTTACACACAACGTAGGATATATAAAAAGTTGTATTATTTAATGCTATTTCAATTGTATACAGAGTTTATTAACAAGCCTTGTATCCACTGTTTTAGTCAGTGGTGGTCTTGTCAGGAAGTTAACAGACATATTTGAGAATATTTTAGTCTCCCCTCTGCCATTTCATGAAGGAAAATAGTATCTGTCATTCCTGTTACTTTAATTACTGAGCAACCAATTTAGTTGGTTTATTACAAACAACAAACTGTTTATCTCTCCCAACTATGCAACATTACTGGACAATTGGATGCATTTTATTTCAGTTTTACTTGAGAAATAATATCAATTTGACAATCTGGGGTAGATTACAAAATATCTTAATTTTTAGGTGGAAAAAAAAATGAGAACAGGAGCTCTTTAAATGAGATTGTTCAGCCACTAACTATTTATTATCCTTTTAATGTCCACCTTCCCCTCAGGAGTTAGACGGAATTGGCTGAAGTCTACTTTCTATGACTGGATGCCTTTTCTGTCCCCGACCTTCACCTGGTAAAATTTCTCCATGGCCCAAGATGGTTTCTGCAGAAGAAATGACCAACATTGCTTGCATGATTTTCAACCATCACATTCACACACACACACACACTGGGCAGTGAGATAATGTTTATCATTTGATCTCAACTCTTCCTGATACCAAGAGTCCTTACAACCATGCTTACATCATTTCTCTTTAATCATCACAACTCAAATACCATTATTTGATACATTCCCTGGGCCAGTAAGTCTTTCCAGAATGTTCAAACATTTATAGACATAAAAACTCATCCATTTATTTTACGATACACTCTCAGTATCACATTATTCAATGTTTAGAAAAAAGAAAACTGGGATGGCCACAACTGGACTGCTGATCTGAGACTAAAGAGGTACTGAGCTGAAAAATGGAAATGATATGACTGAAACCCAAAAATCAAGGAAAGTCCCAAACAGTTTTACCATTTCCATCTGAAAATGGTAATCAATTGGTTCTGGGATTTGGTTTCAAAAATTGAAAAACAGTTGCAACCCTCTTTTAAAGAGTGGGGGACAGTGTTTTGATAATCCTCTTAATTCCTCCAAGACATATTTAACCCCCCCCCCCTCCTTTCCAAATATTTCTAATTAATACATAACTAGTCACCTGAAATAAGTAAACTGAGAAATGGTTGAATGAGTGAGAAACAGGTAAGTTTCTTCTGTTCTCTTTGAATGGTAAAAGTGGCAATTGAAAGCGTCTTTCATTTTCTGCACTATAAAAGAACATCAACCAACACAACATTGACCAATTCCATTTACTATTTCTTACAATATAGGAAGCATTGAATGGTAATGGAATAGGTTTTGGAATTCTGTTAACCACAGCAGACAACTAGACCTCCAGTTTGTGATACCTTGTTATATTTAGGAGTTAGTATTAGGTTTTAATACCTAACTGAGTGTCCTGCTTTGAATTCTGTTCAATGTCCATTGCTATTCCAGGAATCAAATGAAATAAAAGCCATTTAAGTCTATTGCAGATCTAAGTTAGTAGTAGTCTAAGGTGGACATCTACAAAGGCCAGTCTACTAAGCAATATTAAATTCTTTCAAAACATCATAGCCACGTGCCTATGCAACCCCTTCAGGTCCACTTTCACACCAACACTAAAATATATCCAGTTAATATCTTCACTAATCCATATATTCTCCCAATTTCAGGAATTAAAAATAGCTGAAAATTAAAACCCAAATATTTTTGATAAAAATAAAAAAAAACAATCTGTCTTTACAAATCAACTGAAAAATTAACGAATTCATATGATTCCAGTTTTTGCATTCCATTACAAAGAGACCTCAAACAAACAAAGGTTCCTCTGTGATTAACATGGGATCACAATTCCAAATTTAAAGTGTTTTTGTGCCAAATTAGCATTTTTTTTTATATTCAAAGAAAAAAAAAAAACACTTTCTTTTTAAATGAAATTCCGATCAGGTTTTACTGAAGCTAAATCCTTTCAAATATTTGTAAATCCACTGCTCAGACAAAAAAATAAATAAAATGTATTGCCTTTTTCAGAATAATACCATATCTATCTGTAAATGTTTGCTGTTCAAAGACAAACCTAGTATTGACTTTTAATAAAAGATTGAATTATCTGTCAAGGCAATGCTATATGTAAAGAAAACTATTTTTATATGATTTCAATATTCTTTGCCAAAATTAAAAATATTGAATTTATGAATAAATTGTTTTAATTTATGTAACTGTGTTGTTAATGATTAACCCTTTTGATACCAACCTGGCTGAAACCAGTTCTGGCTCTGATTACAAATGTCTTGTTTTCATAGGTTTTGAATTAAAATCTACCAAACCTTAGTCACAATTTATGTTCCTAACACTAGCTGAATGACAACTAAGTTATTTTACTAAATTCTTTGTTATATTTAAAGTAATTGAAAGAAACACAGAGCATCTCTAAATACAGTAACAAAAGGGTTAAAGTTCTGATACCTTTAAAATAAATAATCGTCGTCATTATTTGTTTTCCATTTTGGCAATGAGTTGGATGGTTCAAGAGGAGCTGGCAAGGCTGGAGGGCTACACCAGGTCCCAGTCTGATTTGGCTTGATTTCTACAGCCGTACACCCTTCCTAATGCCAACCACTTGGCTTTTTTTACTTAGCACCAACACACCAGGAGATGGCCTTCATAGAAAAGCTCCACTGCGAGACAGCCTTTATAGAAAGGCCCCACAAGTTGATTGAACATAGACAACCTACACTTTGCTGGACAATACAGTCCTTATTGCAACACCAGACATATGACAGATTACTGGACATGGTAAGGCGGCGAGCTGGCAGAAACATTAGCACGCCAGGCGAAATGTTTAGTGGTATTTAATCTGTCTGTACGTTCTGAGTTCAAACTCCACCAAGGTTGACTGCCTTTCATCCTTTTGGAGTCAATGAATTAAGTACCAGTTGCATACTGGGTCGATCTAATCGACTGGCTCCCTCCCACAAAATTTCGAGCCTTGTAGAGTAGAAAAAATTAATGGACATGGTAGAAAGTGTACCAGCTAGAAATCAATCCAAAGACAAATGTCGTAGCAGTGACAAAAGCACCAGAATAACTCAGCACCTAATGCCAAGGAGTTACCTTTAGAACAGGTCACCAAGGTCAAGTATTGGTGTGCTACCGTAAAAGAGAGAGAAGCCATGAAATAAGGAAAGAGATATGGACATCAAGATCAGCCTTAAAATCATTCACTAAAACTTGGACAGTCAAAGCTGTTAACAAGAACAACAAATTATAATTGATGAAGACATTGGTTTGACTTGTTGCACCAAATGAATGTGAAAGCTGGATCCTAAGAACAAATAACTGCCAAACTCGAGGCATTTGAAAGAATGTGTCACCAAGGCATTGAACAAATGAGTCAACATTTGAAGAAATGACAATAGAAAGAGAATCTTTGGTATCCGTTATAAAGAGAAAACTGAAGTCTTCTGGGTATGAACTTCAACACCTGTATCCAAGAGGGAAGAATAAATGGAAAACAAAGGGAGAGATTAAGATATTAGCTGGATGACAAAGAATGGACCGGATAACCTTTAGCTGAATGCACAACCATCAACAGAGGCAGGAATCGATGGAAAGAGAGGGTCCATAGCAATAAGGACAAGATTCATCACCATTTGTTGCCAAAGTTGGACTTGGTGGTTCAGCAAAACAGGCCCAATAACTACCAGGCAAAAAACAGTACTGAGGTTCATTTAATGAAAAGCCCTTCAAAATAATGCTCCGGCATGATCACAAAAGGCCAAAATTTGGGATAACTGATGACTTCCAAATCACTTGGTATTTGAAATTTCTTTCCCAGCAGAAAACTGCCAAAATTCTATATATTTGAACAGTCATTAATACCTAAAGATTTTATAGAAATTCAAAATCTCATCTCAATTTGTATTTAACCAGTATTGAGATCTTTAAGGGTTCCTCCTCTTCCCCACTAAACCAAATGTTAAGACAATTATAATTGCTCTCCAATCTTCAAATATTCCAGTTGTTTCAGTACCAAAACTCCATTGAACTGACCTGTAAATGGCTGAGTTTCCAAAGACATACCATTAAATGTAATCCTTCAGCAGAACAGCAAGCTGGCAGAAACATTAGCAAGTAAGGCAAAATGCTTAGCAGTATTTCGTCTGCCGCTACATTCCGAGTTCAAATTCTGCAGAGGTCAACTTTGCCTTTCATCTTTCAGGGTCAACAAATTAAGTACCAGTTGTATACTGGAGTCAATCTAATCGACTTGACCCCTCCCCAAAAATTTCAGGCCTTGTTCCTCAAGTAGAAAAGAATATTTAAGACAAGTAAGGCAGTGAGCTGGCTGAAACGCTAGCATGCCAGGCAAAATGCTTGGCAGTATTTCATCTGTCTTTATGTTCTAAGTTCAAATTCTGCCGAAGTCGAATGCCTTTTATCCTTCTGGGGTCGATTCTATCGGTCTCTTTTGCTGAACCACTAAGTTACAGAGATGTAAACACACCAACATCAGTTGTCAAGTGATGTTGGGAGAGGGACAAACAGACGCACAAACACACATATGCACACACACACCCGAACGGGCTTCTTTCAGTTTCTGTCCACTCGAGGCTTTGGCCGGCCAGAGGCTATAGTAGAAGACAGTTGCCCAAGATGCCATGCAGTGGGACTGAACCCAGAACCATGTGGTTAGTAAGCAAGCTACTTATCACACAGTCACTCCTGCACCTATGATAAAGTCCAAAAAAAGAAAAACAAAAGGTAAATAGAAAGGAATTAAAAGAACATTTGGAAGATTCAACAGAGGATTCTTAAAAAACATTTAAGATCCATTAAGAAAAACAAAGTGTGTGTGGGTGGGGGGAATAACTTACCAAAGTATTTACAGTAATTATCTGATAAGGTAATCTATTCTAAATTAGCACACCTGTATAAATTTGGACTTAAAAATATCAATGAGGAATGGAAGAAAATCTCAAATACGAAAAGCAGGTTTGACTGAAGCAAGAAGTTTGCTTCCCAACCACATGGTACCTGGTTCAATTCCACTGTATGGCACGTTGAGCAAGTGTCTTCTATTATAGCCTTGGGCCAACCATGGCTTAGCTAGCCAAAACTTTGAAGTCACTGTCAACAACATTCTTGTATAAGAATGTGTGCATGTTCTCCGCCACCTCTTGACAACTAATATTGGTGTGTTTAAGTCCTTGTAACTTAGCAGTTTGGCAAAAGAGACTGATAGAATAAGTACCAGACTTTAAAAAATAATTCATTCAACTAAAATTCAAGGTGGTGCCTCAGCATGGCCACAGTTAAATAATTGAAACAAAAATAAAAGATACAAAAATCACTATTTTTAGATTAAAGATTCCAACAAAATTCTTAGAATGTTCCTTCTCTAGAGTTGGAAACCCCTATACACACACAGCTCCAAGAGCAACATGGCCCCATATAAGGAGTAAAAATGCTGATGCAGTATTTATATATATTTGAAGATCAGTGACCTTTAGAAAAAGGTTTGTTCTACATTAGCTTCAATTTTAATTCCAGTTCTCCCTACCAAATCTTCAGGATCTGACCCAGTTCCCTCTTCCACCACAAATGCACCAGGCCCTCGAACACCCCCCAACACATTCCCCCTCCCCTCCACCAGGACCTTCAGTTCTGAATCCAAGGGATTCAGCTGACACTCCCACCACTGATGAGTTCAGTGAAATACGGGCAATTAAACCCCCTCACCTCCCTGATCAATGTTTATATTTCACCGGTGGTGGTCATATTGCCATTTAGCCTAATGATAAAAGTAAGATAACTGCCACCATATGACTGCATCTCTCAATATTGTCGGTTTTCTGTCCATTTTAAAGCTAGGGTCCAGGGATCAAAAAGAAAAGGAGCCAAGGTTAAATTGCTTTACCTGCCAGAAATAGCAGCCAAATCTCTCACATTGTACCCTATCATCTCAAATAGGGAAGGACAAACTGAATAAGGAGGTTGTAAGGATTCAAAATGTTGGAGTGGTCATGACTGGAACATGACCATTCTGACTAAAAATGGTAGAGTGATTTGAGGGAGATTTAGTTGCTATTTCTAATAAATTGAGTGATCACAGAGGATCAGGGGTTCATTATTAATGTAAGACCAGTTGGAATTGACCAAAGAAATTGACAGGATGGCCACGGATGGAGTACACCTATTCAAAGTTGACCTGAGACCAAACAACAATCAAAATATTAAGCTGTTTTACCCCAGGTCAACACCAAACCAGACTTCTGATCAAAGATTTTCCAACCATGACCCCCTACAAGTACATTCATTCTCCAATGGGGCCTTCTTTCTAAAATGGTGGCTTGTATTTTGAGGGAGCCCTGGTTCCTTTTTCTAGCAGTTTGAGTGATCAGAAACTCCTTGTTGGTTTCCAAAGTGATTCACTTTGTCATTGTCCCCTCACCCTGACAGTCACCCATGATGGGAAAGACTTAACACCAGTGAACTTATAAGAGGTCAAGCACACAAACACAGCTGAGGTCATCCTGCCTGGATTTTTAAGAATATGTTTAGGATCATGTCATACAGGGTTTTGGCCCCTTAAAACCAGTGATTTGAGGGAGATTTGGTTGCTGTTTCTAACAAATTGAATGACGATAATTGGAAAAATATAGAATTTACCAAAGAAATATTCTTGATTATCGAATGGTTTCTAATTTGTTGGAATTTCTTTGGAGACTGAGAAAAATTCTCAAATTTAGATAAAGGTAAAAAAGAATATCTTGCCTTGTAAGTGGTTCCCTTTTATGGGTATAAATTTGGGTTAGATTTACAGACTTTGATGTATCTGAACACCAAAAACAATTCCATCTTTATTGTATTGTTCCATTCTAACAAAATATTTTTAGATTTAACAAACTAGTTTCAAATCAGTTACGTTTCTTTTTTTTGTTTTTTTCCAGTTTTATGACGATTAATATTTCGGTTTAACAAGGGAATCAAACTATATTTATACTTGTACAAGACCAGACATCTTGTAGTTCAATGCTATGAATAGTTGCCGTCAGATGAGCAGTTCCTCGGCAACAAGCACACAAATTCATTCTTAGGGATAAATCGGAAAAATCAGGAACATCGCTGAAATAAAATATAGCCAAAAGTAAATTGCGCTGCCAAATATTTCACTGAAATCTTAAAGGGCAGGAAGGGAACGGTTATGTGTGTGTGTGTGTGTGTGTGTGTGTGTGTGTGTATATATATATATATATATATATATATAGATTGCTTAATAAAGAGAATGAATGGGAGAAAGAGAGCCTGCCGTATGTCGACCCAACAGAGGGACCAGCTATCCGAGTTGACAGTACCAGGGTAGATAAAGCAATTAAGAGTATGAAGACAGGGAAAGCCCCCGGCCCATCAGGAATCACTGCAGAGATGCTCA
>NC_068981.1:197330238-197337614 GCF_001194135.2 Octopus bimaculoides | reverse complement strand
TTGGGCCTCACCGAGGCGATGACTACTGACCGAGACCTTTGGAAATGTGCTGTGCGTGAGAAGACCCGGCAAGCCAAGTGAGATCGTTGCCAGTGCCCCTGGACTCGCTCTTGTGCGGGTGGCACATAAAAGACACCATTTCGAGCGTGGCCGTTTTCGTGCGGGTGACACGTAAAAGCACCCACTACACTCTCTGAGTGGTTGGCGTTAGGAAGGGCATCCAGCTGTAGAAACTCTGCCAAATTACATTGGAGACTGGTGTAGCCATCCGGTTGCACCAGTCCTCAGTCAAATCTTCCAACCCATGCTAGCATTCAAAGCGGACGTTAAACGATGATGATGATGATGATGATGTATGTATGTGAGTTATTGTGAGGATATAGATTCCTCTTTGAAGGGATGTTTACATGCAAGCTTCTCCAGTTTAATCTTATATATTGGTGAGATTTTCAGGAATTCTGCTTTTCATGATGGTATTAGTGTTAATTATTTAATGGGCACTAATATTAAATACATTAGAGAGTTCAGGGGTCTTTTTTAGGTAAGTCAGTTGAAAATGTAATCTCTTTTGGGTCAATTTTTGCCCTGAAGAAATATCTACCTAGTAATTTTCATCATGCAATTTTAATTTATAAAAGATACAGAAATAAAAAATTTTTTTATTCTCAAACGTGTGATAATGCTAATAAATAGCGGGATCAGGATCAATTATCCATACATTGCAGAAAAATACGTTACTGGCCAACCATGAGACTCAAACTCACATCCCTGTGATTACGTGTCAAGTGCTTTACCATTAAGCTAAACTGAGAATTTGTTACTGGGCAATGTAGCTTAATGGTAAAGCACTTGGCGCGTAATCACAGGGATGTGAGTTCGAGTCTCATGGCTGGCTGGCTGGCAATATATTTTCTGCAATGTATGGATAATTTATCCTGATCACGCTATTTATTAGCATTATCACACGTTTGAGAATAAAAAAAAATTTATTTCTGTATCTTTCAATACATCTCAACGCCTCTAAAACAAACTGTTTACTTTCATCGTAAGTTGAAGTTTCATTTATAAATTTGTAATTTGAATGAGGGTAAATATGGAAGCAATTGTAGGCCTGTATAAATTGATAGTTCTCTATTAAAACTCTCCATTTTCTTCTTCGTTGGTTCGGCAAAAGAGACTGATAGAATAAGTACTAGGCTAACAAAGAATAAGTCCTGGGGTCGATTTGCTTGACTAAAGGCGGTGCTCCAGCATGGCCACAGTCAAATGACTGAAACAAGTTAAAGAGTTAAAGAGTAATATATATATATAAAATAGTTTTTAGTCTGTATCTTATTTAAATAGGAACTTCAAAGAATATTAAACAGATGGTTTGATAACTACAATAGGCTGAAATATGGCTTAGTAAATAAAGCCCCAAAAAACACAGACATAAAAATGTGTGGTATATGATAAAGGCAGCCTCTGCACTTGTAATGTTAGGCAATGTCTTCAGTGTGTGTGTGTGTTCCAAAACTAAAGCAATACTTACAGCAGAGGTCCTTGGAAAATGCTTGTTAAACCAGCACCGTCAACAACTACTTCACAGTGTGTCAACGGAACTGGAAGCGGGTTTTTCAGAGTCAATTCCAATGGAAGCGTCTCGTTTAATGTTGTCCTCTCAGGACACTGAAATTTAATGAGTGAACGTCAGTCTGGAATGTCATTGTAAATGGCCGAACTGATTGAGAAATAAAGACATCTAACAGTTGTTAACAAGGTCTGAAAAGATATGAAAAGCCTATTGATAGCTGTGGAGGAGAGTGAAGATGGTGATGTTGCTGCAATCAATTATTTCCATTGTCACAAAGAGGGATGAAACTCAGTCTGGTATGGCAACCGATTGAATCTTCTTTTCAAAATGTGTGTTAGATTGTGACAAACAGCTGTAGTTTGTAAGTTAATGCAGTTGTGATGGTACAGTTGGTGGTGGTGATGGTGGTAGCATAGGGAAACCTTGTTTCTCAACCCTTTTTATACCAACCTGGCTGAAACCACCTCTGGTTCTGTAGTACAAATGTCTTGTTTTCATAAGTTTTGAATTAAAATCTTCCACCAAACCTTAGTCACAATTTATGTTCCTAACACTAGCTTAACGATAACAAAGTGATTTTACTAAATTCTTTGTTATATTTAAAATAATTGAAAGAAATACACAGCATCCCAAAAGAAATATGGTGACAAAAGGGTTAGATAAAGGAGATGGGGGTCATTATTGGGTCTGATTTAGCAGGCTCAATAAAGCTGTCTAGTAAGAGTGACAGAAGACAGGTTTGAATGAATTCTTATGTTATCGGTGAGGGAAATGGTACTAAAAGATTCATGATTGAGAGAGAGAGAGCGATAATGACGACCTGGCTGACAGTCTCCAGCTGCAACTAAGACCATCTGTCAACAGGTGAAATTCTGAGTTTAGGGTAATTTCAGAAAACTTCTAGAAGCTTCTCTCTATCCTCATACTGAAACTAAAACAGTTCTTTTGATGTCTGCTGATGTCTGCTGATGTCCATCATATTTACTGCTGAATGTAAAGAGTTGCAGTCTGCATCTCCAGGTATGTTTGGTCAACTCTATAGCTTTTCTATGCATGGGGCTAAGGCAGGCTGGAAGTATAGGATTGGTGATGTCATGTGGATGGCCTTGCAAGGAGAGGAGCAAGGGAGGATGACTCACATGGGTCTCTTTTGCTCTGGGGCTGTTGCTCAGGAACGATATGGTGGCTACAGGAGACAAGGGAAGTTGTTAGGCTGGTAGGGCTTCTAAAGATATATCCTGGCTGGAAAAGATCAATGCTACAAGAGGACCCAGGGGGGGGGGAGGTTACACCCCACCACCACCACACCACAAGCTATATTGATCCTGATAGAAATTAAACTTGGTAGCATTGATGATACATGGATATAGGCTTGCTTATAAGATAAAATTCTAGAAAATGATCAGGACCAAGTTAAAATGATCATTCATGGAATTGATCACCATTCCACAAATAGAAAAATGGAGTTAGAAAGGGAACCAAAAGACAGTTTCCAATAATGGTCAGCTTTAATACAATCTGTATTAAATATCCCATGACCATTTCTTTTGAATAGCATCCGTTTGGTTGTATAACCTTTCTCTAGTCACCTCCTTTTCTATCTAATTTCTTCACTCACCTCGTTCACATAACAAAATGTCAACTGAAAACATCAAATGAAGATCAAGTGCCATCATTCGTAATGTCAAGCTTGGTAACCAGGCAATAGAATTAACTGTTGAACTTAAGTTGACCCCTAAAACTAAGAAATGTAAAAAAAAGAAAAGTTGGGAAGTTTACTTCCCAACTACCTGGTTCTGAGTTCAGTTTCACTGCATGGCACCTTGGGCAACAGTCTTCTATGATAGCTTCAGGCCAACCAAAGCCTTGGGTGGATTTGGTAGATAGAAACTGTGTGTGTGTGTGTGAGAATACCACTTGGCAACTGGTATTGGTTTGTTTACATCCTTGTAACTGTTTGGCAAGAGACCGACCGAATAAGTACCAGGCTCTAAAAATTAAAAAGTATACTGGGACTGATTTGTTTGACTAAAAACTCAAGGTGGTGCCCCAGCATGGCCACAATCTAATGGCTGAAACAATATTAAAGAATTCATATGTAAGCATTTACCTTTATTACTAAATTTGGCCACTGAGGAGTGAAGACCTTTGTCCAGGCAAATTTCGTATTGCAAGTTTTAAGGGAACCATAAACGATTAATTTCATAGCAAAGCGATAAGGTAAACCTCTCTGCAAAACAGGGACATATTTCTCTGGCCGGATGGAAATACTGTTCGGTTGAGCTGCAAAGAAAACAGTTTCAGTGATTGCCATTGGTAGATTCATGGATCCAGTCAAAGAATGAAGGGAAGTTAACTTACATAATCCAGGAGAGATTACCATGTTAGAAACATGTTCTTCAAATAAGATTAAAATTTCGCGTCCGGTGTAGTCAATAGATTGGACTTCTATCACAAAGTTGACTTCGACAATTTCTTGGGTTGGATTGCGTAAATCGAATTTAATAATTTGAGTTTCACCAATTTTACAATTGTAATCCTCTTGAAACACTACTTTTATACACTAAAAGTATAAAGGAAAGACTGGCATTGACTTTGGGAAGATAGAAATCAAAGAAATATGAAAGACCCGTAATTCAAACAAGCAAACTAATCGGGATGGGGGGGGGATCAAATAAGGAGGGTAGCTTTCAGGAAGGGGTGTCAAGCAAATGAACTTTTCTCTGGAGGAACAAACAAACCTGTGCCTGAAGGTCAAACAAACAAGCCAATACCCAAGGGTGGGGTAGGGTCAAGCAAACACGTCTCCCCCTCAATGTTAAAGACCAGCTCCGACTGGAGCTAAAGTTATAGAACTAGACAAGTGTTAAAAATTTATTAAATTTTTAAAAATCTCACTGATTGAGAAAAGAGTCCTTGGTTGGCCGAGAGTAATTCTATGAACTTCTCTGAGACACCTAAAATAAATTAATACAGAGTCAGTCTCCAAAGAAGAATCATAATAAAACGAAATAATTGAATGAAATGGTTTGGTCAGAACTTACTTGGAGATTTATATTCTTCTGTAATGTCATGATATAAAAATTCGATAGCATGAGGGTCTTTAGTACACACTGGCTTCCCTAGAGGGGCTGCAGTGCAGATAAATGATCCTACACTAAAGAGAGAGTAAAATAATTTTCAGTTACCTGAAGGACATGTAAAGATTCTCTTCTACTGTAAGCACAAGACACAAAAATTTTGGGGAGGAGGCCAGTCGATTAGATCAACCCCAGTACGATGAAAGGCAAAGTCGACCTCAGCAGAATTTGAACTCAGGACATAAAGACATGAAATACCGCTAAGCATTTCGCCCAGCGTGCTAACGTTTCTGCCAGCTTAACACCTTAGGACATGTAAAAATTAAAATACTGAAGCAAACCAGCTTGCTAAGAGACCATGCTAAGAGGGAAAGGTGGGCACCATTAATTGAAAAGTTAACTTCGTTAACTGTTAACCGAAAAGTTAACTTCAATAACCATTAATCAGTCAATTCTTTAAAACTGTAATGGAAGTTATCAATAAACCATTAACAATTTTTATCAAAGAAAAAAATCAAATCAGTTTTTGCTCTAAAACCCACCTAAAAACACCTTTAAAAAGTGCCAAAACTATAAAATCCATTAACTTCAATTCAATTGAAGTTAACAGAAGTTGACTCGAGTTAATGGAAGTTAATTAGTCCAATAATGATTTCCAAATTTAACTTAAAAGTTAAATTGTTAACGAAATTGTTAATTAACAATTAGTTTGGCAATGGTAAGATATTTAATGAACAGAACAAAAATGTACTTTGCAGTAAGAAGAAAAGTAACAAGTTCAATACTAATGCTAAAATCTATCAAAAATAAAAAGATACAACAATCTCAAAATATTAAAATTGTAAAAATACATTGTGCAGTAATGAAATTATTCAACCTTATATTCTTAGTTTTAAACTGATATTTGTATGCAAGTACAGTAATGATTGACTATATTTCAGTCTTATTGAACCTCTTCAACATAGTATAGACCTTTCCAGTGTTTATTTCAACTGGTGTTATGCTAAAGTGTTACCCGTCATATGGCAGGTAACTTTGGACGTATACTTTTGCCACTATGATTAATTTTATAGAAATTAATTTATAATTATTGTATGTCATTTCCTGACATTACCCATAGTCGTCGTCAACATTTAGCATCTGCTTTCCATGCTGGCATGAGTTGAACGGTTTGGCCGAAGTTGGTAAACAATCCCACCCATGCCAGCATGGAAGGCGGCGAGCTAGCAGAAATATTTAGCACGCCGGGCAAAATGCCTAGCAGTGTTTTGTCTGCTGTTACACTCAGAGTTCAAATTCTGCTGAGGTCAACTTTGCTTTTCATCGTTTCGGGGTCGATGAATCAAGTACCAGTTATGCACTGGGGTCGATGTAATCGACTTAATCCTTTTGACAGTCCTTGTTTGTCCCCTCTATGTTTATCCCCCCACCTCAGGGCAATAAAGAAATAAGATGTTAAATAAAATTTTATGTTAGTAGTTTTTCTCTCCACATCTCTTTACATTGAAAAGCTCGACTGGAGAAAATCACCCAACATTTATATCAGCTACAAACCTGAGTTAATAGAAGTCACATAGAAATATCCACTAATTTTAGTTTGTTCACTACATTATGGTAAAACTTAAACTTACATATCTGCATCCACTTGGAAAAGTGACCAACCTTTTAATGATCGAATGTAATGGGCAGATTCTACATTCAGGTCATGAAAAAAATTGTTCACGTCGTACCCAGTTCCGATATTTGCTTCTTTAATTAAGGAGAGAGGTGTCGGGCCATACACATTCCTTCCTGTGAAAACAAATCATTCCATCCATCAGTGATTCTGGTGTGAAACTATGCAAACAAACTGACATCATTACCTCAATATTGGCAACAACTTTAACATTTGCTATGGCAATATAGCCTAGATTTGTCTACACATAACAATGCACCCACTTTGTTTTTTTTTTTTGTTGAACTTAGAACTCTTCAATTTTACACAACTCCACCTCACATCAGGCCTCCCCCTTCACTCAATATCAAGCAGTGTTTATCCATCATGCACATAAATATTCACATGTAGTTCAAATGTGAGTTCTAGGTTTTAAAATGTCCTGTGCCCTATTCTGACAGATTATTGTGCCTTAATCCGAATGAGATCACTGCCAGAGCAGTGGTCTCGCTTCCTTGATGGTGGCACGCAAAAAGCACCATTTGAGCGTGATCATTTCCAGCTTCGCCTTACTGGCACTCGTGCCAGTGGCATGTGAACAAAACACTGGACTGACTCCTGTGGAGGTGGCACGTAAAAAAACACCATTTGAGCATGGCCGTTGCTAGTACCGCCGAACTGGCCTTCGTGCTGGTGGCACGTAAAAGCACCCACTACACTCTCAGAGTGGTTGGCGTTAGGAAGGGTATCCAGCTGTAGAAACTCTGCCAGATCAGATTGGAGTTTGGTGTAGCCATCTGGTCCACCAGTCCCCAGTCAAATCGTCCAACCCATGCCAGCATGGAAATCAGACGTTAAATGATGAAAAAAAATATCAGTAAAAAATAACCTTAAAACTTGTATCACAATACATGCGTGTGTGCGTGCGTGCGTGCGTGCGTGCGTGCGTATATATCAGGTCATCCCATAAGTTCTGTCCAATTTTACCTTTTTTAAAATTGAATGAAATTTAATATTTTAGAATGTCTAATGGAATTAAAAGTTATTTTTATGCATTTGTGTACATTTA
>NC_068981.1:197321741-197329498 GCF_001194135.2 Octopus bimaculoides | reverse complement strand
TTTGAATTGTTACCACCTAATGCAAGTCTACTGTCAGCAATTAGAGCGTTTGAACCAAGCTTTGAAGGAAAAAAGACCCACTTTAGTGAATCAAAAAAGAGTGATGTTTCATCAGGACAATGCGCAGCCCCACACTGCAAAGATCACATCTCAGAAGATCGAAGAACTTGGTTGGGAAAAAATTCCTCATCCACCTTATTCTACCGACCTTGCTCCTTCAGACTACCATTTATTTGGTAGTTTACAGAATCATTTGGGGGACATAACTTTCGCAAGTCAGGAGGAGGTCGAAACCGACATTTCAGAGTTCTTTGCTTTGAAACCAAGAGTTTTATATTGATGGGATTAAAAAGCTTGTAAGTAGATGGAAGGAAGTCATAGATAATCAGGGAAAGTACATTGATGATTAAATTTCAATTAAATATAATTTGATCACTTGTTTTCTTAATTCAAAATTCTGACAGAACTTACGGGATGACCTGATATTTAAACTTCATGTTAATCTACAGTGAAATTTTCTCCAACTCCATCTTTTGACAGTCATGTAACTAAAATAAATGTTGAAAGAATGTTATCCTCATCATCCAACAACCACATCATAACCAGAGACTCTTGTGAATTTCCATTCTGTGATACCTTATTTGGTGACCCATCAACAAAGATTTCAACATTCGTTTTATATTTTACAATCTTAATTTTTTTTTGTTTAAAGTCACCATCGCCATTAAATTATTTTTCCATGTTAAAGTATTTCAGGATAAGAGTCAAAATACATGGAGTCACAAGAAATTCATGTTCAGCTGATTTAGAAATGCAATCTTCAAAATTCCAAAAATTACCAAATTCCAGTTTTTTAGGTGTTGGCTCTACAGCATGCCAACCATGACCAGATGGCAGATCCGGCCTGAGTATCCATGCATCCATCCATACATGAAAATTCCTGAAGCAAAAATAAGATTGGATTACTTCCGAGATTGTCAAATATTAACATTTAAATTCAGTGAAATATAAAAGTGTCTCAAACTGATGAATGCTCAGTAAAAAAAGTCACATGTCAATTGTACTTCTAGACCAGGCCTGGCCAACTCCAATTACATTAAGGGCCACTTTAATCACAGAAAGTTTTGAGGGCTGCTTATATACTGACAGAATTGAAAGCATTTTGTTTTCTCATGCTATTATTACAATAATGAATGAATAATCGTTGATTCAACAGGAAATATCGTAAAAACGGTCATGTCTTTCTTTTTTACTTTTCATTACAATCTTTAATGTTTGATAAAATTTTTTAAATGTTTGTTTAAATAAACCCATTTCAATAGTGTGGGCTGCAAGCCTGTGTGCCACAAGCCTGCGAGCGGCAAGTCTACAGGCCACAAGTTGGCCAGCCCTGGTCTACACCAAAACATTTCTAAAAGAATGGGAAAGTTATTGTAAAAAGCATGAACCATTCCAAGGCTATTACCAAAAATAGACCACATGAGAGAAATTAAATTGTATTACAAGGATGGAATGTTCTGTATCTATCTATCTATCTATATCTATCTATCCATCTATCTATCTATCTATATAGAAGTGAATTCTGACAAATTTTGGCATCATCCTGTGCAAGAATACCTATGTAAAATTGTTTGCAATTTAAAGAATAATGCTTCGAGTAGATAAGACATTTCAAAAGTCAATTTTTATGAGCTTGAAAGAACTACAGCGAGTCTTCTAATGTTCAACCATCTCACTAATTTTCCCAGGATAACTTTGTTGCCATAAAAGGCAAAAGACCAGCAACAATAAATTAACTGAAGCCATAAAAGACATTAATGCCTATGAGAATAAAGTTTGACCAATCAGATGAGCTGGTGTTTAACCCTTTTGTTACCGGATTTATTTTGAGATGCTCTGTGTTTCTTATAACAAAGAATTTAGTAAAATAACTTAAGCTGGTGTTAGGAACATAAATTTTGAGTAAGGTTTAGTGTAAGATTTTAATTCAGAACTTTTGAAAACAAGACTTTTGTACTACAGAGCCTGAGCTGGTTTCAGCTGGGTTGGTATCAAAAGGGTTAAGAATTGTTTCTCTATTATATATTTTAACCCTTTTGTTACCATATTTCTGTTGAGACGCTCTGTGATTCTTTCAATTAATTTTAAATATAACAAAAATGTATTGTAGTAAAGATTGTTTGCCAACATAACATGGCAGTCCTGGTTTAGGATGAATGTTGCTGTAATTTAGCCCCAGGAGACATCGTCTCCAGATGGCTATATGACACAATCTGTATCCTTATATTTTCGAAAATATAAGGACACAGATTGTGTCGTATAGCCAGCTGGAGATGATGTCTCCTGGGGTTAAATTACAGCAACATTCATCCTAAACCATGATTGCCATGTTATGTTGGCAAACAATCTTTACTCCAAAGTACTGTTGCTGAATATCTCTCGTTGTGACATTTAAAAATAGTAATTTTCTAATAATAAAGAATTTAGTAAAATAACTGTCATCATTAAGCTAGCGTTACGATTTGGAAGATTTTAATTCAAAGCTTTTGAAAACAAGACATTTGTATTACAGAGCCAGATGTGATTTCAGCCAGGTTAGTACCAAAAGGGTAAACTCGAAAGTAGGTTTTGTGAGTTTTCCCCGTTTGTACTACATGAATTCTTGAAGTTTTGACTGGTATTTTCAACTCCCAAACAAAATCTCAGGTGCTAAACAGAACTGGCAGCCAGTTTTGTGATAAAGTATTCTCATTTTTCTACTTATTCTGTCTTTAATAAGCATAAATGATTTCTATCATCATTATCATCATTTAACATCCATCTTCCATGCTGGCATGGGTTGGACTGTTTGACTGGTTTGGAAAGCCAATGGATGCACCAGGCTCCAATCTGATCTGGCAATGTTTCTACAGCTGGATGCCCTTCCTAACACCAACCACTCCAAGAGTGTTGTGGGTGCTTTTACGTGCCACCGGCACAAGAGCCAGTCGGGGGTTGGGTGGGGATTGACATCAATCACGTTTGGGTAGTGCTTTTATGTGCCACCAGCACAGGAGCCAGTCAGGGCACACTGCCATCGGCCACCTTCGGATGGTGCTTTTTACATGCCACTGGCACGGGAGCCAGTCAGACCCCTTATAAATAACTAAAATATTTTAATGCAATGGAGACTATCACATTCACCATCTCTTGTCTGTTGGTTTGTACAAATAATTGTTGGACATATATAAAGTGAAATAGTCCGAGTAATAAAAAATAAGGAGATTTATAGGTGTCATTCTTACCTAAACACAGCCTACCAAATATTGTGTTCTACCAACAAAGAAATAATGACTAAGATACTGAAAAAAAATTTTAAAAGCAGTACTTACCAGATAGACTGACGGGTGAGATGAGGCAGTCGTTTTAGTGAGTCGGGTTTTGTTAAATAATGGTGACCGAGTCTATAAGTGTTCATATCATGATTCGATTGAAAAGAGGTGACCACACGAGCAGGAATTCCAAGAGCACGGCAAACTAAGCAAAAATGTCAAATAGTTTGAGTTAATGTGTGTGTGTGTGTGTGTGTGTGTGTGTGTGTGTGTGTGTGTGTGTGTGTGTGTGTGTGTGTGTGTGTGTGTGTGTGTGTGTGTGTGAATGTCTGGTAGTATTTCAAAGATTAGTAACAACAAAATAACCAGAATTACAAAAACTTAATAAAAATAAGTTCTGCTTTCAACACTTTGAAAGACCATGGCCCTTTGTATTTTAACATCCTGACTCCTGAGCCTCATTTTACATCTTATCCCAGGGTCCCAATATGATATCTTAATTTTGACATGAGTGGCATAATATTTTTACGCTATACCATATTTAAGGCAAGGATCACATAGGTAGTGTTAGATACCTACGTCCCACTGGAGGGTCGTGTAGTACCTAGTTTATATCACATCCTAGATAACACACAACCCATCCGTGATCAATATTAAATTTGGGGTATTTTTTATTGGAAGATCTTGAAATCTTTTCAAAAAGAATTATTTTGCTTTCCATGTCAAGTTAAATATTTTTCATTCCCTTCTGTTCCTATTGGAAAATCTACCAATTTTTTCCAGAACTATTTTTGCTTCAATGGCAAATAAAATTCACTCTTATTTTACCTCATTACAGGGTGAAATCAGAAGAAAAACGCGAAAAAAATAATATCAAAAATCTGTAAAGAATTGTTCTCTTAGTGTAGCAAAAGCACAAATCAAAGTAATCGGAGCATTCCAGCTCTCAGAAAACTAATGGGAAAGAAATTAAAAAATGACCTGTTGGTGGGTCAGGCAGGACTCACTAACATATCAACACGACCCACCAGCAGGACGTGTGGGAGCCAACATGTTAAGTTCTAATTTCAATTGTTTGAAGACCATGGCCTTTTCTATTCTAAAAATATCCATTTCTTGATATTATCCAGTCACGTAATTCTTGATTTATCCTTTTCTTTCATATTTATTCTGTCTCCCATTATTTCTCTCAGCCATATTTTTGCTTTTTTTTCAAATCTAATATTTGAGCATTTTAAACATTTCCCTGCTTCCACAAAGGTGTTATTGGCTTTGTCACTAATGTTACAAGATGTGTTGTTTGTGATTTGCCAATTGAGTTAAAGGAAAAGGTTTCTTTGCTGCAGGAAGAAGTCACTGAACAACACCCATGAATATTTAACAGAATTTATCACACTTAAAGATAAACTGTGTTGGCCTGTTGCAGTTAACAGTAGCAATAATTACAGACTGTGAGAGCAATACGACTGAGATTACAGAAAGCTATTGGGATAGCAACATGCCCAACATATATGAAAACATCTGGGCTATCTTCATGACAACGGATGTTCTTGGCCGTCTTCCTGGTCATGGCAAGAATAGAGAACTGTCATTCAGCTGCCTTGACATTCTGCAAAGAGTGTAGGCACCAAAAGCAGTTCTTTTACAGGGTACAAGGAAAAAATTCTAGAAGATTGAATTATGTAACAGCTTCACGCTGGTTGGTTGCTTAATGGACCGATCACGTGAAGCCATTGTGGTTTGGTCGTGGTGTCTGACTGGTTATGTTTTGAATCACCACTACATTATATCCAATGAATACCGCAATCCCATCCTTTTATCTAGTACCCCAGGTTCTTCATCTAACACTGTCTTACTGGCACAATTCTATAACCCAGTTGTTTCAATCAAGAAATCAAACTTTAATTCTTTAACATTAAAAGTTAATTATTTCACGCAGAAGATATTAAAACGAACTGAAATTTGTTTAAGTACGAAATACTTACACGTTGTCAATAAAGCAGCGTTCGTCCAACAACTGCCATATTGTACTTTTCCTAATCCCTTCTTATATTCATGTAGAATTTCAACACTTGAACTCCAAGCAGTGGGACGTTTGCTTCCCTGGTTGCTTTGGTACCAATGCAGAGACATTACAGCGTTCGAATCGTATGCAACCTAAATTGATATAACAATGAAGCAGTCGGGAAATATTGCATAAAATGTTTTGTGCGTGTGTGTATAATATAACAGCATTATGTTATATGGCGTGAGAAATTGAACGAGAAATAATTTACAGTGATCTCACTAAATCCGTAAGTGTAGCAGAGCTAATGGTATTATCTAAAAAGTGGACGGAAAACGTCTGTTTGGTACCAGTCAATCACATGTCGCAAAAGAATTCTGAAAATCCTTTGCCTATTGCAGCCCAACATTTTAAATTCATTTTAGGAAAATTTCCAAATCTACATAATCTCAGCTGATTTTCTTTTTTTTTTTTTTCAAAAAGCACCAGGAAACATTTGTGTCAACGTCTCCCTCTTATTTTTGGTATAGTCTGCCTCTAAACTAGTGCTCTGTGAATGAGCAAGCGCTGCATACAAACTATACACACGTACAAAATAGTAATCATTCCTGCGTCCATTTTCCTGGATGCTATGCTTTAATGGGTTAAACAACGGCGAGGGACCTACCACACAGCAACAAGAGATGTTTCCATAGTTTCCGTCAACCAAACCTTAAAAAGGTTTTGGACGATTACTGGCTTTCTTAGAGTTCACTTCTGTAAGGTACTAAGTAAGGAGACTGAACACCAAAACCTTTAGAATTGCGAAGCGATCTCAATCAAAACGAGTTCGATTGATGACCACCCAGCCTTTCTTCAGTATATCTTAACCAATATGGCCTTCAGTTAAGATAGTAGTGTTATTTCTAACATGCTGAAGGACGACATAAAGGATCCCATATTAACTGGTTCTAAAGTGATTCTATTAACTGAAGAGTTTAGAAGGCAGGGTCTTCATATGAAAGAGAAAATGATGGGGGACCCTTTGGTGTTAACATTACCATTCTGTAGTGATGCCAAATGGAAGAATCGCTAAGAGAACCAAGGAAAATGTGGTGCATTATTTAGTTTGTTCCGAGTTCAATTTCCAATTGAAATTAGTTTTGTTCCGAGCTCAAAATACCAGCTATATGCTGGAGTTGATATTACCCTTATGGTTGTGTTAGAACAAAGATACTAAGTAAATATTGATTTCCAAGTTCAAATCTCATGAAAGTTGACTTCCTTTAATCCTCATAGGGTGGATAAAGTTACGTACCCGTAATATATCTCCCACTCTGCCCCTACCTCACCCATAATACCGAGTTTACCCAAAATACGAACACAATAGGCTACAAACTGTGCTGAATACAACAACATCGCCTTTATCGACCACTGATTGCTCAAGGTTGATCCAACATTCAAACTAAGATTCAATCCACTTTTAATCAAACTAAAATTAAATGGCAGCTAATTGACAGAGGTCTTTGATTGTTTCCAGGTACTAATTAAAGTTGTATTCACCCCTATACGAGTTAATCTATGCACAGTGTTCCTTCAAATATACTAATAGTCATAAAAATTAGGATCTGTTAAAATAGATTCGGTTTTAATTTATGCTTCCTTTATAATCTACCCTATAGGACCAGCGCTAGTTTAATCCAACCCCGATGCACCCTACTTTTAAGTTTAGCCGCCTGTAGCCGTAAGAATTTATTCCAACTCGTTTTACAATTTTCAAAATGTTCTATAGTTAGGACAAGATTTTATTCAGAAAGTTTCACTTAATCCACGAAGTTGTAGCAGGCATATTGACAGAGCCCCAAACACCAACTCACTGCCTAGGGATCGAACCTGAATCACTGTGTTCAGACGTAAAAATAGAGCTAAACAATAAAAAGGATGCCGTCAAGGATTGATATCAGTAAGCAATTAATCCATTCGAGTCTAATAAAAAGCAAGCTCAAGATATTTGGCAGTTTGACCAACACAAGAGATCTTTAACTCAGACTCCTAGAGGTGTAGTTTTTTTGTTTTTTTTTTACAAATTGAAATCTCATTAACGATTTCGTCTTTGGTGCCTTTTCTTTGACATATCTTGCCTATATATGTATATAGAAGGTGCATCGTTGATTGTGACACAACGAAGCTCAATGGCTCCAGGAATCGATGAATACAACAACTGCACTCCTCTAAATGATGGTGACTATTATTGACGCCCATCCCACACGACCTACTTTCTATCACAACATTTTTTTCTTTTTGTTAACAATTAATATTTAATTTGTAACTTCAAACTTTTGTTGTCGAAATATTTTACTGTTACTGTCTTGAGAATCTTATAGATCGTCCAATCTATGTTGAGACAATCTCATAGATCGTCCAATCTATGTTGAGACAATCTCATAGATCGTCCAATCTAT
>NC_068981.1:197317199-197321731 GCF_001194135.2 Octopus bimaculoides | reverse complement strand
GATCGTCCAATCTATGTTGAGACAATCTCATAGATCGTCCAATCTATGTTGAGACAATCTCATAGATCGTCCAATCTATGTTTACGCATTAACAAAAAAAGACTAAGAAAAGCACTTACCATTCGATTTAAGCCTTCTACGACTGTCACAGGATTGGAGAACAACGGACTTACGAGTGAGAAAGCTTTACGAAGCAGGTACAGCGTCAAATCCAAAACACCTTCATCAAACTGGAAAATAATAAATTTTGGATTACATAGAAACTTATTCCGTAGAAACTTTAAACCAATCCTTCCCCAGAAATCTTCCAAAACACTTTGGAACTTTTTCCTTGTTATTCTTACAAACGAACCAGACAAGTTCAAAGTGACTATCTTGTATATGTATGTGTGTATATGCTTTGAGCAGTCTCAGACTGAGCTACTTTGTAGCTTCTGCAGATTAACACACACACACACACACACACACACACACACACACACACGTGAACCCGGGGCTTTGTGATTGTGAAGCAAACTTAACTATTCTGCCATACTGCATATGGCCTTATGGTAAAGGTGGTAGGCTCCTGTTCATGATATTGAGAGTTCTATTCCTGGACAGAGTGGTGCGTTGTGTCTGGATAAGGTACTTCATTTTATTCGTCAATAAATGTACCAACCGATTGCTTCCGGTGCAGTCGTCTCTCCCTCGATGTTCCACTTGGTTAAGAATGGGAGGGTCGATAGGGAGTTCATGTCTACTGACAGCAGATTAAACAATCTGGAAAGGCCTACAAAAGCCATAGGTAGAGTTCTTCACGACAAACAAGAAATTCAAAATTGTTAAATTCTATAAACTAAAACTGACGAAAACTAGATTCCTACTTGAAGCTAAGTCGGCATAATTAATAATTAACAGAACGTAGTATTTCTATTTGGTTTGCAAGATTCTTGATGTGAATTCGTTTCAAAATAAATTCTATTGAACTTTGGGAGGGGCATTATGCCGGTAATAATAAACACACGCACTGGTTCGGACCTTTGTTATTGTTCAGTATTGTGTTGTTGTTTTTTTTTTGTCAATTATTTCATCGCATTGTTACAATCTCTTCAGTGACACATCTCTCCCATTTCTTTTTCTATTTCTTTTGAACTTACATTCCAGCATTGTGATTTGTCCAAGAAGAGTATGTGTGTGTGTATGTACTTATTAGTGTGTGCATTATATGTGTTTTTTTTTTAAATACGGACTTATGTCATTTTTATATACATAATATTGCGGTTTTGGTTTTCTGTTTTCTTCAGAAACGCACGCATTCATCCATACAACATCTCCCTCAAAGACAGTTAAACAGCTTTCGTTGATAAATGTTGAATAAATTGATAACTATCTATGCGTGAGCATGAGCATGAGCATGCATATGCGTGTTCATGTGTGTATGGGAGGGCGTCTGTTTGTGTTTGCGTGTCCGTGTAGCAAAGGGGAGAGCATGCGTGTCCTAACAGAACATGGTCTAATGGTTTAATTAACGAGATACGTTCCTTATAGATGTATGTGGGCATCTATATAGGTGTACACACACACACACACTACTGACAAGTTGCACCTGGAAACATCGCCAAGCCTTACCTGTCCTGTGTACCAGTGTTTATAGTTGAGTTGTTCTTTGGTGCCAACGAATATTGTTAAAGACTCATTTAAAACGTAGTCCTCCAGTAGATCGGCACTATCCAAATACACTTGATCAGCTGCAGAAAGAGATTTTCGAAGAAAAGCAATCTATTACAATTCATTTACCTTAAAATTCCATTTACGAAAATATAACGCGATACGCATTTTGCTCTAGAATCCTAACGGACACTCCGTCGCTTGCGACGACGAGTCTTCCAGTTGATCTGATCAACGAAACAGCCTTGTGCAAGTAACTGAGCACTCCACAGACGCGTTCCCTCAACGCAGTTCCCAGGGAGATTCAGTGTGACACAGAATGGGACAAAGCTGGTGCCTTTGAATTACAGGTACAACTCATTTTTGCCAGCTGAATGAATTAAGTTTTTTGCTCTAAGACGACGCACATTCAGGAATTGAACTCACGATCTTACGACCCGCAAACCGATATGCTAACCACTAAGCCACGCCGTGCTTTCTAGAGTCCTAAACTGTTAAAGCTCACGATTCCGTTATATTGAAGTTGGATAAACAATTCCAAGGAAATTCAATTGCCTTACTTAAAAATTGCCCTTAAAAAAACCCCAAAGAAACTTCAAATGCTGAAGAACTTCTGCCTTAAATAATTTATCTTGTGTACACTCCTAATTTTGCGTTAAGAAAAATAGTATTATAAAGGGAGTTACGTGGAACAATTTGGTTTATCATAAGAACAGTAAGAGCTATTTGGTGAGGATAGAGGTCTAGATAAAAGGGCAGGTTCCGCGGCCTGCGTAAACCTTCCAACACTGGTGAGGGATGTGAGTAACATTCCTCTTCAATAGTTTTAATTTAACGGTTGTAAGAAAAACAGGGACGTAGATGTAAATTCCAGGAGGATCAACATTCTGGGGAGGAAGAAGAAGGTTGGGGAAAGACAATAAGTAACGAGAGGAGGATAAACGAGTTCTCAAAACCTTGATCAATGTTAGGAAATCGATTATTAATCTTGACGACCTCTAATCAGCCAGAAAAGTCAACCAGTTCGAATAACAAATCAACATCAGAAACAAACTGAGCCGTATCTGAGTCATGTGACCACTGACCAAAAATGCTCAGTAAGTTTTGATAGGGATTTAATCTGGCAGTATTCAGAATAATTTTGAACATAATTTTTGACATTCTTACAATATCCAGACCACCATGGCTCGAGTCAGTCTGGTTGCACTCAAAACGAATGAGATTGCAAGAAAGTCTTTTGAAAAACGTATCAAATATACAGGTTCTAAGTTTTGACACAAGGCTAACAATTTCCGGTTGGGGACAAGTTGAATGCGTCGGCCCCATTGTTCAACCGCTACTTATTTTATAGATCCCAATAGGATGAAAAGCTAAGTCGACCTCTGTGGAACATGAAGATTGGTGAAATGCCGCTAAGCGTTTTCCCCCGGATTGTTAATGGTTCTGCTTTCAACATAAATATATTAACATCGGAATAACGGGAAAAAAGGGCATGTTAAATATATTAACATCGAGAAACAATATAGAAACCAGAAAATGATTAAAATATTACATATGGCCCTTTCTAGGATAGAAAACTGAAAAAAATGGATGATAATCAAATATGTTAGAAATATGGGCATAGAGATTGTCCTGAACAGAACAAAGCCGTAATACGAGTTGTTCATTCGAAATATTGGGTTACCTTCACACCAAGGGTTAAAGAGAACGTAAAATGGAGAGTTGTGGTCGTAAAGATAATAATTCACACTTTCGTCACTTGGAGCTGAAGTCTTCACAAAAATATCCCACTCTCCAATAATACAGTCAGCTGGTGGATGAAGGCTGAGAATCAATCCACATTCGCCATTTTCCTCCGTCTTGCACCACCACAGTTTGTCTTCGTACGGTCCTTTATTCAATTCAACATGGACATGAGTGTCCAAACCAGGAGCAGGACTATCCCCTACAAAACAATGGTTTGTTGAACAGTTTATACAAAAAAAAAAAAGCTTCGAACGTTTAAAACAGTCATAAATGGAATTATAGAACTCATCTGTAAAGAACCATTAAACCTTCCTTACCGGAATAAGATTGAAAAGTGTTGTGTTGTAATACTTTTATAGTTATTCCAAAGAATCGATCACCAAAGATATTAATCAACGATGGTCTTGAGCAGGGGTCACCAAGCTTTTTTCATGGCGGGCCAGATAACTGAGATAATGATGTGTGTGGGCCGCTTAACCATTTTGTTCAATAGAATACAATGAACACACAAAAAATATAGACAACCAACATATTTATTTACCAAAAAGTTATCAAAGAAGGTGACATTAGCAATAAGATAGTTATATCACACTCAGTGTGCACACATCTGAATCTCACAAACTAAGCAGCAGAAAAGGTTGGTGAGATTTGTGAAACAGGTGTTTAGCTTTTAAGATATCATCAATATTTGCTTTGGAATTGCTGCATCCAACCAAGAGAATTGCTTCCAAATGTTCAGTCAACTTCGTTCGATGTGCTGACTTCACATTCTTCATTTTTGAAAAATGTTTGCTCACAGACCATAAGTTCTTCCAAACATTGATGCCAAACCAGAGGCAAATGAACTCGCATTGAAGGTAGTGTGGTGGCGGGCCGGATGAACTGACCTCGTGGACCGTAGTTTGGAGACACCCTGGTCTTGAGGAAAAGTAAAAACATTAACCTATTCTTATTGTTTAGAGGAAGGATAGGGTTATGTGCTTTAAGGACCTCCGTCACTGGCTGGAGATCTGTGACCAACTTTGAATTATTGCATCAAAAAGTACTGTCAGCGAAGGACGAAGTAATATCAGCATTAAAACCGGTGGACAAAGACTCGGTTATTGGAATGATCCTGCCAATGGTTTTTCTAGTTT
>NC_068981.1:197309847-197316388 GCF_001194135.2 Octopus bimaculoides | reverse complement strand
CTACTGTCTTAAACATTGTATTGAATCTAAGGCCTTTTCTACTCTAGACACAAGGCCCGAAATTTTGGGGGAGTGGGGGCAGTCGATTAGATCAATCCAGTACGCAACTGGTACTTAATTTATCGACCCCGAAAGGATGAAAGGCAAAGTCGACTTCAGCGGAATTTGAACTCAGAACGTAAAGACAGACGAAAGACCGCTAAGCATTTCGCCCGGCGTGCTAACGTTTCTGCCAGCTCACCGCTCTATATGGAATCTAATGTGGGATAATCATGGCTAGGATGTTTTTCATTAAAAACCAGAGACCACCACGTGTTAAACAGCAACAAGAGACAAAAAAAATACAAAAAATTTTTTAAAAGAAATTGTCTTACCTGCTAAGAGAACGAAGGACACTTCATGTACATCTGGATCATACATATCACTAAAAGTGATTTTTATCTTAAACGGAAGACCACGACGAATTATTAAAGCTTGTTGTTGAGTAGAATAAAATTTAAATGTGTGATGTAGGAATGCATTAGAGGTTATCATGTAGTCAAAGCGGATGACACGGAACACGTTGCACAGGAATTCAGGATCGGCAGCTAGAAAGAAAAAGGAGAATGTGGGCATTGAAATTACGACGATTTCATTTAAACATTCACAATTAGAATTAAAGAATTTTGAATAAGAGATTAACCATAGAATCCTACATGGAATTAATGGTCTTGGTACTTCCATAGTCAAAGTGGTCGGGTTGACCTCTTCCGCTTCTGCTCCTCGTAAAGTGAATTTACTTCGCCGTTTCCACTTTCTGCCATACAGGCGACAGTTGACACAATTAAAACTAGCAAATGGACTGGTTAGGGAGAAAATATTGAACACAGACATCCTGAAAATACAAGAAATTCTTTGACAAAAGAGAAACAACTGTAAAGAAAAAAACAAGTGAGGGTAAAACGTTTTCTAATGCAAACACAAAGCCCGAAATTTTTTGGGGGGGGGGTCAGTCGATTAGATCGACTCCAGTACGCAACTGGTACTTAATTTATAGACCTCCGAAAGGATGAAAGGCAAAGTCGACCTCGACAAAAAGGTTAAAATATTGTTGCAACGCTTCTTAAACAATGGTGATGAAAAACTTTCTTACGAACTAGGCACCGAAAGTCAACTAGAGAAGGTATTAAACGAATATTTTCAGAATAAAAGAACAAATAACGTGATTATTTTCAGAATAAAAGAAGGTATAAGGTGGCTATTTTAAGAATAAATGACATTTCTAATTCAAATGAATATTACAATATTTTAGTTTCTCTATCTCTGTCCCTCAATGCTAAACCAAAACTAGTCAAGTGATACCGATTTCTTTATTAGGCATAAAGCCCTAAACATAGATGGGGACACCACAAAAACAGACAAAGCCGCAGTGGGGGACAAAAAACATAAAACGAATGTAAATGAAATGAAAGTTATATAAAAATGAAAATGGACGCATGGGCCCCATTTCCATGCAGTACCATTTGAACCGTTGTATGTATTATTTACAATTGTTCTCCCCACCCTTTAATTTCATACTTTTTTTTTTGTCTTTAGTAGAACTTCATTAGTGGTTCGATATCTCTTAAATCCACCACTGGTGGAAACTCTTTAAATTCCACCTCCACTCCTGGCGGGTCAACGTTATCTCCACACATCTCTTTCAATTTTCCATAGTTTTCCTCTTCCTTCAATATTGCCTTCATATCCTCTGCGTAGACATATCAAGGCACCTTTACTCTTACTATTGAATGTAACTTGATAATTTTTTTCTCTGTATCAATATTTTTGGGGTACGTTACATAACACCATACTCCTTCTCCTCCTCGTATCTTCTTTCTTTTCTCTTGGACTTTTGGTTCTCTTTTTTCTTCTTCCATAAATAGTCTCTCTTGTCCTGTACTACCTGGTCCACACTCTCCTCCTGTTCTGTTTGTGGCTTTCTTTGGGCGCACCATGCCTTCATGTGGCCTACCCTCCACAGTAACTCTCAGTCTCACATCTTCTGGCAGCACAATCTCCTTCACCATACTATTCAAGTCCTCCGTTGTTGCCTGAATCGTTAGTTCGATCCCACATCCCCAGTAATCTACCTTCTCGGTCCATGTAGCCTTCAGTATCTTCCCGTCTTTCATATTATATATTATGACTGCCATCAGCCATTCTTCTTTCAGTTCGGGTGGCACCTTACCCACTCGCACCTTGGCCACACGTTTGCCGCAGTACAAAGGCAAGAGAGCCCATTCGTCTGTCCGTGTTGCCTCTGTGGAGTGCTTTATTGCTTCCTCCTTCGTTGTGAAGCGCACCTCCACAGTGGCGTATCTCCTCCCTCTCGTAACGTGTGTTGTAAATCTTTTCAATTCCTTTATACATTCCTCTATGGCTTCTATCAGTGCAATTTCTATTTTTCTTGTGGCTACCTTCATGGTTTTAAATGTTACCGTTCTTTTTAACGCGTTGGCCGATAAATCTTCAGGTGGCATTAGCTTCAGAATATTACCTTCCTTAGTGATTAGTTTTTCACTCTCCTTCATCTTTCTAGGCTCCACTTTTATCTCGCGGACCTCAAACTCTCGCGTGTCTACTCCTTTGCCCGTTGCGGCCGCATAACTTGGGCCTGCCTCCGGCTCCTTCTCCATTTTCTCACAATGGGAACCAAAACAACAATTAACAACTTTGGCAACAATTCAATCAACAATTCAATAAACAGTTCAACATAAACTCACGTATTAACTTCACAGAGACCCAAAACTAGTCAAGTGACACCTTCTGCAAATCAATGTCAAACGGGAATCATCGTCATTTAATTACCTGGCAGAGACAATCCAACAAAAAGAAGAAAAAAACTGCTTCACAAACGGTTATATATATATGCGTGTGTTGAACCTATGTGTTGTTACATAATGTTGGTCAGTCTATGAATGGAAATGAACGAAACCAAAAAGGAGTAAGAACAGGCCATTAATTCATAAACATATAAATCTAGAGACCTTGGATCAGATTCTACTCGAGACGTCACCAAATCAAAATTGGTTTGTTTGGTTTTTTTAATAAATATCTCAAATTTCTTCTAATTCAGTTCGAAAATTCCGGCAGAAAAGAGAAAACTCTAAATGGATAAATACTGGCTTAGAAACTTTAAGTCAGTCGTAAGTTCATATCTCCAACAGGAATTTTGTACTTCAGGAGACGATTGATTGGTAAAGATACACCTGGAGATGTTACACTATCTTCCTTCTACGGTGGTTCGTGTGGTTGTGGTGAAGGTTAGGGTGGCAATTTGACAGCTATCTTTAGCATGCCGGGCAACCGCAAGAGGATCCTTGTTAGTTGTATATGGCAGCTAAAAGAGTTCAATTGTGTTTCCAAACAAACTTTCGTTTATATTTTAAAGCCAGAAAAAAGAAATCGAAGATAAAGAGAACGGAATGTTCTAATTTGGTATTTTGATTATGCATTACTTATTGAATAAGATATAAGTTAGAAGTTATACAACCATCTAAGGGATAGACGTATCCGTGGGCACTCCTGGTGTCTTACCTCACTATGTATAGTTCTGGTTATAAGGTGTACAGTAGTAGGTAATTTAAAGGTAAAAACCGTGGTTTAATATATAGAGAAGATAAGAAATAATTAACAATGAGAAGTGGATCATTGGTGTTTAAAAGTCATTGTTTAATTGGATTTGGAACCATTTACAGTTTATTTTCTTATCTCCTTTTCAGACACAAATTATAAAGTTCCTCTAAGTGGATCCCTCGAAGAAATTTCTGGAGTTTCACAAGATGTCTTTTAATAAAATTGAATAACAATTTATTTTACAAATGTTATAAATTATTTTGAAAATAGGTTAGTTCAAAGTTTTCTCGTCAGTACTGACCAAACTTATCAGATGTTGTTATATACCGCTGGGGACAAAGCGCTTCCAACTCTTTCTTCATTGCACCGGGGGGGGGGGGTCATTTCGGCCCAAATTAACTAAATCTTCTACCTATCGTCATGGGTGGGGGTCTTCCAAGCGGTCTTTTCTGATCTCTTGGATACCACCTGGCAACTCCACGGATTATCTGTGAAATTTGCGCCATGTCGAGCCCAACGGAACTTGTAATTTTGGTATTCTGCGATCACGTCGATCGCTCCTCTCATTTTGGATGTACT
This sequence comes from Octopus bimaculoides, assembly GCF_001194135.2. Taxonomy (NCBI): domain Eukaryota; kingdom Metazoa; phylum Mollusca; class Cephalopoda; order Octopoda; family Octopodidae; genus Octopus; species Octopus bimaculoides. Next base: position 197,312,212 of record NC_068981.1, on the reverse strand, counting down.
CACGCCATGATATTCCTAGCATGGATTTCTCCATGGCCTTCTGTCTTGTAGCCCGTCGATGCTCTTCCCTCATCGTAGTAGCCCACGTCGCAATTGCGTATTAAGGGCGCAGGCAAGACTGTGCCGTTGAAGAAACTAGGATCTTGTCCGGCTTTGCTTTCAGCACATCTTTCATCGAGGCCAACGCCTTCCATTCTGCTCTTATTCTCCCAGAGACTTCAGTATCCACGAAACAGCGTGCTTTCACTGTGTCCCAGGTAGACGTGTTCATTTGCCTCCTCGATTTCATCGCTTTCCACCTCTATTCGGCTTTTTGCTGCGTCTTCGTGCAGTCCATTTTAAGGCCTACTATTGAGTTAAGGGCGTCCTGCTCTGTTAGCATAGTCAACCGCTGATCTGTGGTTTTGGCGATGAGTATAATGCCATCTGCAAATCAGAGATGTATTAGTAACTCGCTGTGGATGTCCATGTATTTTAATGTATTTTATACGAATGAAATTTCTCTCGGACACAAGTTTTGTTTATGAGGGTGTCTGTAAAATGCGAATTTGGTTTCCATGGTTTTTGGAATATCTTACAAGGGGTTCTACAAAAAATAACATGGGAACTCGGACAAAAATTCTTCATGTTGTAGTTTAGTAGGCCAGTCCTAATTAAGCAGACCTACGATCAATGCCATTCCATTTGTGGCTGTCCCATCTTTTAATAACATATATTACCTGATCAAATGTGTCGTTTTCTTTTTTGAACCAACAGGGTGACTTGAGGGAGATTTGACTGCTATTTCTTAGCAGACAATTGATCGCTTTGTAACTCCTTTAATTAATGACTGATTTCCCAATAAACTGACGTTCTTCTAAATCTATTTTATACTGTTGTGGGGATTCGAAACCTAACTGCTAGGTAGTCAGTCACACACTACGAGTGAGCCACCATAGTTCCTCACGCGATCGGTCTATAAATCAACTAATCAGCGTGAGATTGTGGCGTGATATGGCTTTCTCGAATGTTCTAAAATTTGGCTTCTGGTCCTCTATAAAAACCGTTCGGCGTGCAACTTAGAGCGCAGACGACCAACGGATTGCTCACGTCATAGATCGCCTCGGATATGACTTCGTGTCTTGTTTGGACTGGCCGTATGTTGTCATACAGATAGCTTTCTATAATTTCAGGGCAATTTCTCTCTCTCCGTGTCGGTAATTATTAATACTGTTCACTGTAAATAACCAACATCAAATATCTTTATGCCCGGCGATAAATATTTCAGTTAAATATTCACGAGTTTTTTTCTTGTTTCGTTTATTATTCATGCAACCAACGAAGTATATCTTCATTGACCTGTTCAGCTCGAGCGACGGCAAGCACTCACCAACAATACAAATACGATCCCAAATATCAACTTACTGCTTCTGAATCGAAGCTGAAGTCACTGTGTTCAGATGTAAAAATGACGATCACCAAAAGGATTCTGTCAAGGGTCGATGACGTCAGCAAACAACTGTCCGTTCAGATCTCTGTTAGACACATCAAGAACTTGTTCTTCTTTAGCAGTAGGTAGTTGACCAATGAAAATAAGAGAACCAACAAATGTTTAACTCCTTAGATCCTATTTATGATAAACTACACATGGAATTGTCATTAACGATTTTGACAGACGTTGACAATATATAGTGTGCCTGATAACTAGTTAGTTGACATTGCTTAAAAGGGGCCCCGGTTGAACTGTCATATTTCCGTATCTGTGCACTGGATGTACCATCTCCGTTGACGCTTTTTTCGTTAACAGACACGGAAATATGTCGGTTCAACGTCTGAACAACCACAGGTCCTCTTTTAAGGCACCAGAAAGGAGCAACATCACATCTCTAACCAGCCTTGTATGGCGCTAAAAAGAGGAAGGAAACCCATACATAATTAAATGGAGGCTTCTTGAACAGCGAAGGACTTATATAAACGGGAATAGACGATGTAAGCTTTGCTTGGAAGACAGACCAAGGATAAAAAAAAACTCGCTTGACCCAGGGACCTTTTTAAACTCCAGGAAAGATGTATTTAGGTCAATGCCCGCATCTAAGGTGTTTTCAGCTGCAAGCTTGGAATTCTCTATTCCTAGCTTGCAGTACGAAAAATCGTCGGAATCGACGTAAGGGAGATACCCCATCCTGCGTGTTAACACCGCATGGCCAATTCGGGTCTATACTTTTTGTTTAGAAAACTAACTGACCTCCAGTTGTAGAAACGTTATGTGCTTTGGCTATGTGAGTGTGACGAGTGGCCTGCGAAACCAATGGTCACTCTCTGACCAGCCATAATCAACTTCCTAAAATTTATTTATATATATTAAATATAAAAAAATTATATATAT
>NC_068981.1:197308328-197309372 GCF_001194135.2 Octopus bimaculoides | reverse complement strand
CAGCAGAAATATCACAAAAACTGTTACTCACAGCTTCACATTCCCGTTCGTCGGACAGTTTTGTATATATCATCAGTAGTTCATATATCGGAAAAAGAAACACACTCTAAAACATACGATGACGGCTAGGCTGGCCGAAACTTCGAAGTCACTGTCAATACTATTCTTGTTAAAGAACAATAAATTCATATTCTGCCAAAATGTATTGAGTAATCTTTCAGTTTAATGCAAAATTGTTTTTATTATAACGTAAAAACAAACATTAATATATATAAATATGTAGTGAAACTACCTATCGCCATTATATACAAAACCATCTATCGCCATTATATTCAAACAGACCATCTTCTCTCACTATAAATATGACAGATGCGAGCGTAGTAGAAAACATCTCTTTCCCTGTTATCACCTGACTGATTATTATTTGAAGCGGCAACTGCCTCGTACCGTTCCCGCCAGAACGCACACTGACCAATCACAGCCCCTAATAAGGTCACGTGATAGTGTTTTTCTAATGTCTCTCTGGAGCCCCTATTTTGTTATAAATAGACTAAATTATACCCGCCAAATCGTCTCGGTTCAGATATCTTAGAGACCTGTTCCGTGTACCACACAGAGCAGCAGTAGCAGTTCCAGCGACGACATCAACAGCATCTCCAACTGCGACTACCAGCATCGCCGCCGCCAGTCAACACGACACTACGACTACCACCATCGTCAACACCACTTCAACTACGAACTACAAGATTCGCCACCAGCATCGCCAACATGACTTCTACGTACTCCAGCTAACCAAAACTACCGCAGAACTTCTAACTCTGTTTGTGCGATTCACCTTCGCCACGATAGACAACAGACAAGAACCCAGCCTGCGAAGAACATCTGTATACAAGAACCCGGCTTGGCATGGAAGCCCTAACATCACGACGAGTGATCGCGCTGCCCCACACGCCTCAACTTCTTACATACAGACTCTTACTATTGTGTACTCTAAGAACTGGCAAATTCTTATATGTGTTACTGACTCCCTTTCTATCTGCTGTA
>NC_068981.1:197297160-197306339 GCF_001194135.2 Octopus bimaculoides | reverse complement strand
CACCATGACTAAATGTTGTTGAGTTGATAGTCTGGAGTTCAGCGTTCCGTTAATTCTTAATTTAATATAGGAAGGCAGGTGTACACCTAATGATGTATAACCTACTTCGCTATAAATGCTACAATAAATATTACTGTTATTCATCTTTATCGGTTGTGTTCTATCATCTTCATTACTGGCATTTACGAATTCACTATGTTATCGAAGTATAACATATATATATCATTTGATATATTTTTGTGTTCGACCGTGTGACGCGTTTAATAAAGGAGCCCTGTTTTTCATTCGTCACCATTTCTCCATTTGGGTTCGCACGATCGTCCTTACAAATATATATGTGTGCCTGCGTGTGCAACGCTGAATTAGCCATTAAGCAAAATAAGGATGTGCTTAGGGCATCAAGGAAAGGGGCGCATCACAGAAATGGTTTACGACACAAAAAAAATCATTTTAAATTTGCTGAAATAATATTTGGGATACCTTATCTCTATAGAGAACAAAAGAAGATGCGTTGCGTAAGATTAATTTTGAGGATCTAATCAAAGACTTTTTAATTAAAAAGCAGTAAGAAAAAACTTTTCAAATATAAATAAAATGGAAGCAGTGGATAGTGTAATGAGGAATATTGTGTCTTTGACAAACAAAAAATATCCTTTTAAACTCTAGGAACAAGGCCCGAAATTTTTGGGGGAGGGGGTCAGTCAATTAGATCGACCCCGGTACGCAACTGGTACTTAATTTATCGATCCCAAGAGGATGAAAGGCAAAGTCGACTTCGGAATTTGAACTCAGAACATAAAGACAGACGAAATACCATTTGGCATTTCGCCCGGAGTGCTAATGATTCTGCCAGCTCGCCGCCTTTGAGAAAAAAATATATATTGTTTACGAGTGTTCACTGCCTTATTTAAACTATATTAGCAAAGCAAATGACCTTCTCTAAATGCATTAAAAACGTTATAACATATTCGGAACACTATTTCAGAAGATTATCTCCGGTCTCTTTGAGCATATGAAGGACAAATTTAGCTGGGATAGAATGAGTAAAACAATTTATTTGCCTCAATTCTCCAGAATTATATTTGAAAACAGACTCGTGCACATTAATATGCATCCTTAAACATTAAAAAGATCAGAAGCTCAACAAAAATTTTGAATATCTTGGTCAAATGAAAAAGGATCATGGAAAAATAGCACGTGATATGAAATTAACGAAACTCATCGAGATCCAAAAGCCTAACACAAAATATTCTCTTTAACTTCCTCCAGATCTGCTGGAGTGGTTCTCTTTCATATATATTTATACACCAGTTATTGAGAAGGATTTATTAAAATCAGTCATAACTTATTTTAGACATCCTTTTTTTTTTATTATTATTAAAAATTATCAAATTAGACATTAGCGTGGGAAAAATTGACTTGGAATCCAACTGAGAATAGAATCTTGATTATTAAACAAAAAATTATCCAGATATTTTATTAGCAATCTCAATTAAAATCGGGTTGAAGATGAGGAAAACTTTTTTTAAGAAAAAGTGCCTGTCACCTGACTACGTTTCAAGCTCTCTCAACTTTAACAACAACAACAACATCTCTACGGACCATTTTTTTTTCTCCCAAAGATGATGCAACAGTACAAAAGGATGATACAATACTTGCAATGTAATGTTTGCTAACAGGTAGGGAGAAAATTTTGTCCCATTTATCCATTTTGTCCTACCCACCGCTGTACAAAAATAAACTTTGTTTTCCATTTTACTGTTAGCGTTGTTTCATTTAAAGATTTTCAGAAATATTGATTGTTTATATTTGAAATACACACACACACATATGGTGGGGAGCCACCAAAATCTTTTAAGTGATTAGGGCCTCTATGAGTTTTAATCCGGCCCTCTGTGTGTGTGTGTGTGTCTGTCTGTTTCCTTCACTACTGCTTGACATCTGGTGTTCGTTTATTCACGTCCCTGTAACATAGCGATTCGGTAAAAGTCACCGATAGAATAAGTACCAGACTTTAAAAAAACTACGGGGATTGAATTGCTGGACTAAACCGTTCGAAGTGGTGCCCCAATGTGACCGCAGTCCAATGGGTGGAACAAGTAAAAAGACAAAAATGCGAGAGAAAAGTTTATTAGATCTGTTAACATTCTTTAAATTTTCTCTTCCTCTCTCTTTCCCTCCTAATTCCCCGTTCCCCCTCCCTTCACCGACACTTGTTACTGCTCCCCACACCCTCGTCCTCCTACTCTCACTTTTCCTTATATTTCCTTTTCTCTCTGACAAAGTCTCTGGACAGAAACCTTACATTTCTATTCTTCCACTAGACAGAGAATACTTCATCATTTCAATTATTTCTTTTGCTATTTGCCTTTCCCTGTTATTTAGCCTCTGACAGAGTACAAGACGTTCCAACCGTCTCGTCTTTTCCTACATCTACGTCTACATTGCCTCATATAGCCTTCCTTTTCATTAAATATCATACGATTTGAAGAATATCTTACTATTGTTTCTAGTATGTCGTACAACCACATACAGATTTACCAGTTAAAGTTTTGCAAGATCCATTACACCTTCTTCATAGAATATATATTTTAATCTATTCATTCACCTGTGATGTTCGTTTCTACTTCGTGGGTCGACTAAACAGTTCCATTCATAAATTTTATTGAAGAAAAACGACTTCTTTCTCGTTTTTTCCCCCTGACAATCATCACAATAAAGGGACATAACTCTGCACTTACAGAAGGCTTTCGCAAAAGAATTAGCATAAATTGGCAGCAAATTAGTGTCAGGGCTCCATAGCTCAGTTGGTTAGAGCGCCAGTCTAGTAAACTGGAGGTCGAGGGTTCGAATCCCCCTGGAGCCTTTTTTTGTCATTATATTTGTAAGTGTTTTTTTTTACAATCACTAACAATTATATACAAAGAAGCATTTTTTAAAAATAGATTAACGTGAGGCTCTATAGCTCAGTTGGTTAGAGCGCCAGTCTAGTAAACTGGAGGTCGAGGGTTCGAATCCCCCTGGAGCCTTTTTTTTTTTCTATTATTTACGTTATTATAAAGATATACCTTAATGATAATTATATGGTAGCATTTTTAAGCTAATTTACATATTTTCAAGTAATGTGTTTATTACCAAGATGTAACGTAATGATTCTGTTGTAAAATGGAAGACAAAATAACGAAGAGTAAGGCGAAAAAGAAAAATAATATCAAAATTATAAATTAAAGCAAAAAATGTGTAACAGAAGCCCCCAGTGAGGATCGAACTCACGACCCCTGGTTTACAAGACCAGTGCTCTAACCACTGAGCTATGGAGGCAACTATAGTAACGGCCATCAAAAATAATATATAAATTAAATTAGTTTTGAAATTTTGGCATCGGAGACAATTTTTTTTGGCTATTCATTTGATTTTAACTGAAAAGATTTTTGTTACTTCTCGTCAGTTTTATTCCCGATTATAAACGATTATTGCTAATGAGAGACAGGAAATGACTTTTCTTCCACCTTGCTGACGTGTTTCATGTTGTTCCGCTGGTTTTTGACAGAACACACCCGCAGTACAAATGGGGTGGATCTATAGAGAGAGGGGTAGATGTCTGTGAGTGTTTGTAGACATATATATATATACACACCGGTCTCATTATTATAACTTGTTACGAATGGACAATCTCAAGTTTATAATTAAAGAAGATTAAATATAAAATATATACGCCGTAGATATTTAGCGTATATAATTATATAGTTGGGTAGGGTAAATCCCAGCTGTTTCCTATTAAAGTACAATGTATTTACGTAAGGTATGTATATAAATAAATATATTTAACAACATCCTCGGAGATAGTGAAATATTTCTTTCCCGGAATTAATTTAATTATAAGAGGCAGACACTAAAACTAATTAAACCTATTGAGGGAAGATCTATGTAGTTTAAAACATATTAAGACCTTGGATTATGTAAACCTATTACTGGATGGCCATAGATGGAATGTCTTTGTGTAGAGGTCGACAGGATCAGGACTCATTTAGCGTTACGAATTATTTGTGAATTATCGAAAAATGTTCCGTCCTAATTAATCATAGTTTGATTAAAACGGACACATTATCTATTTCTTTGCAATAAAATGTCTCTAATTAGTTTTGTTGATTTATGATTACTGTCGATAATTTTAGGAAAATTAGTTTAGTATACATCATTTTTCATTTGCCGTGGGTTTTAAAGACTGTCTCGGCGATATTCCAAATAAATGAAGACATTATTGAAAATATTAAAATATTCACAATGTCTTTACATCCTGTTGGGAGTTATTTACTGATAGTTCATATAAAATATATATTGCCAGGTGCTTTATCACTGTTTCCTTAATTACTCACAAAAAGAAAAACAAAAGCAGAAGAACGGTTCTGTTTAAAGATCGTAACGCAGTTTCAGAATCACTGAAACCTTGAATATTTAAGAATCTTTGTGACGGAACCTGCAATGGTATTTATTAGTAAAACACTCTGAAGTTGGAGCAACAGAGCAGGATTTCTTCATAGGACAACGGCCATCCTGAGGTTAGTGGAACAAATCGTCCTAGGGCTTGTTTTAAGATTCATGCTTATTTTATCAAAGTGTTAATTTCCGAGAACGTAAACAAACTTACACCGGTTGTAAAGCAATAAGGTGACAACACACACACACACACAGACGTGTGTGTATAGAAACAGGCAGATAAATATACTACAAGTTTCCACATAGTTAGCCCAGGGTTACACAAGGTACCACACATTGGGACCGAACCTGAAGCTAACTGGATGTGAAGAAAACTTCTTCACCACACCTAAACAAGTCTCATATTAATTAAAAATCCCCACATGTTCACAGTATTTGTCAGACCTTCAGATGTACTTTTTTCAAAAGAGTCCTCTCAGCTTTATACAGCTCATGACTTCCCCAAATCTTAACCAAGTGTTGACAGCCAATTCTACTTGAAATAAGTTGTATGTCAGGAATGGGAATCTTTTTTGAGAAATGGGCCACATGAGACATGACTCATCATGAAGCAGGCCACACTGCTAAACAAAATTCAAAGTAATTTTGTTGTCAGCCAAGCTATTCAGAGAGTCCAGCAAGCTGCAATTTGCCTGGGGTTGTTGTATGATTTTCAGATCCTGCTTTCTGAATTTTTAAACAAAACCAAATCATTAATTAAACAAAATAACCATCATCATCATCATCATCATCATTGTTTAACATCCATCTTCCACAGTGACAGGGTTGGACAATTCAACAGGATTTTGTGAGCCAGAGAAGTGCAGTGAGTTCCAGAGTCTACTTTGGTTTGCAGTCTATGGGTGAATGCCCTTCCTAAGGAAGCCTTTTTCATGACACCAGCACTAATGGGGTTGGCAAGGAACTCACAAGACCAAGAGAATGACGGCCGGGAGGGGGGAGGGCAGGAAGAGAGCTGGGAAGAGAGAAAAAAGGTGATGGTGAGGCGGAGTCAGAGAAAATCTTCAAAATGCAAGAAGGTGGAATATGAAAGAGAATAGGGACAAAGAATCAGAAAGAGTAGGTAAGTTCACTGGAGTGTGAAATGGTTAGAGACAGGGTAGAGGTGAACCTAGTGAACTCTGAACAGAAGTGGAGGCACAGTTCATGGTGAATCTTGTAATAAAAGTGATCCCTTGCATAAACTTTAGCACCAACTGACAATGAAGATTTTGTCATTTTCATCTTCTCATCTTACCAAGAGGGTGCCTGGCTCTTCCAGCACCTCAGCCTTCTAGATGATTCATAGTAATGCCAGAACTGTTTGGAGTTGCCTTGACAACTTTTTCTGAGAAATACCATTCTTCGCTGTTGCAGTAAGTAATTAAGCAAGTATAGAAGTTTTCGACTCCTTTTATTGTCTGTTGTAAAAACAATAACACGATTAAATATGTTATCCAAACAAAACTTGTCCATTTACTTTGGTGATATATATATATATATATGTATATATATATATATATATATATATATATATATATATATATATATATATATATATATATATGTATATATATGCTGATGATTTTGTGTGAGTGTGTGCGTGTTGATGACCTTGTTCTTATAGCTGAATCACTACCAGAACTAGAGAAGAAATTTCAGACATAGAAACAAGGTCAGCAAAAACCAAATCTTAATAAGTAGAAAACCAGATAAATCACAAATCCCTCACCCCCACCCCAGGTAGATGGCCATGCTCAAGGTGTAGGTAGGGATTCCGTAAGATGTACCTATTTCTCCATAGTGTAAGCTATGGAGATATAAGAAGTGCAACAATATCAAAGGAAGGTTAACCGGGATGATAGTTTTTGTGTGGAAGGTGCACAGATATGATCAACATTAAAAACATTCAGAAAATAGATTCCATCAAATGCCAAAGGGGAAAACTAGAAGTGTTTGATAACTTTGTTACCTAGGTGACCAAGTTGGTAGCAGGGGTGGATGCTCCGAGAGTGTAGCTGCTGGAATAAGAGTAGGATGGGAAAAGTTCAGAGAGTTCCTACCTCGACTGGTAACAGAAGGTCTCTCTCTCAGAGTGAAAGGCAGATTGCATGATGCCTGGGTGAAAACAGCCATGCTACATGGCAGTGAAACATGGGCCATGACTGCTGAGGACATGTGTAGACTTGAAAGAAATGAAGCTTGTATGCTTTGCTGGATGTGCAATGTCTGTGCATGCACAACAGAGTGTAAGCACCCTGAGAGAAAAGTTGTGCATATGAAGCATCAGATATGGTGTACAAGAGAGATGACTGAGCTGGTATGGTCATGTGGCGATAATGGAAGGACAGCTGTGTGAAGAAGTGCTGCACTCTAACAGCGGAGAGAACCTGTGGAAGAGGTAGATCCAGGAAGACTTGGGAGGAGGTGGTAAAGCATGATCTTTGAATGTTGGGCCTCACTGAGGCAATGACAAGTGACTAAAACCTATACTGTGCTTGAGAAAACCTGCCAAGCCAAGTGAGATCGTAGTCATGGCTGATACCAGTGGCACGTAAAAAGCATTCACTACACTCTTGAAGTGGTTGGCATTAGGAAGGGCATCCAGCCATAGAAACCATGCCAAATCAGATTGGAAATTGGTACAGCTCCCCGGCTTGTCAGTTCTATCTGGAAATTGGTGCAGCTCCCTGGCTTGCCAGCCCTGATCAAACCATCCAATGCATACCAGCATGGACAATGAACGTTAAATGATGATGATGATGATTATATATAGCATCATCCCATAAATAATGCAGTTTTTTTATACTTCTTTTATTTTTCAAAATTAAGATAAACTTCTTTTTTAATCTAAAATTTACTCTCCTTTATTTTCTACAATGCTCTTCCATCTATCCGGTAAATTTGCAAGGCTCCACTTCCAAAATTCGCTTGTCTGTGATGAAAAATACTCCTCCAGTATTGTTCTGACCTTGTCTACAGAATTCATATTGTTTCTGTATAAATGATTTTGGAAACTGGAATAAATGATAATCAGATGGCACAATGTCCAGCGAATGTGGTGGGTGGGGCATCGTTTCCCATCCAAACAGTTCCAGCCTTTAGAATGTCATCCTCACTGTATGCAGCCAAACATTATCCTGATGGAAGAACACCTTTCCTCTTGAAACCAAAGATGGCCGTTTTTCTTCTAGCGCTGACTTAAACCGCTCTAACTGCTCCCAGTAGATCTCCTTTGTTATTGTTTGGTTTAGGTTTAAAAGTTCAAAGTGAACTGAACCTTTCATATCTCACCAAACAGGTAACAACACCTTATATGGGTGAAGACCTTCTTTAGCCTGGGACTGTCTTCAGAGCTTGACATTTCTATAGAGAATCCTTGTACAGAATATTAGGTACAAACACCCCTACATGGAGTCTTGATATTCAATATTGAAATAATATTGTTGGGGTGTGTGGACTATACCAAACTAGCAAGGTGCCTTAATTTAAATATCTAATTGAACTGAATCTTAATTATATTTCATCTGAAGAGAGTGGTTTCTTTCAAATTCATATAATGTTCTCAATAATTAATTAAATGGAGCTACTTGAAACAGCCATAATAAATTGACACCTGTAGCCTTTGTTATACACACACACACACACATACATACACATACACATATATATGGTGCCACATAAAGAGCACCCAGTACACTCTGCAAAGTGGTTGGCATTATTAGGAAGGGTATCTAGCCATGAAAAACATACCAAAACAGACAGTTAGAGCCTGGTGCAGTTCTCTAGTATTTTAGCTACTATCAAACCATCCGACCCATGCCAGCATGGAAAATGAACTTAAAATGATGATGGCACATAAAAAACACTATCCAAGCGTGATCGATGCCAGCCCCACCTGACTGGCTCCTCTGCTAGTGGCACATAGAAAACACCCATAATGCTCTCGAAGTGGTTGGCATTAGCAAGGGCATCCAGCTGTAGAAACCTTGCCAGATCAGATTGACCCTGGTGCAGCCTCATGGCTCGCCAACCCTCAGTCAAAATATCCAACCCATACCAGCATAGAAAGCAGATGTTAAACGATGGTGATGATGATGATGATATATATCATCATCATCGTTTAATGTCCACCTTCCATGCTAGCATGGGTAGGATGTACATTATTTACATTTGACGGATATTTGTCCACATCTTGTTTGGTGTAGTAGTTAAGAGCATGGGCTACTAACCCCAAGATTCCGAGTTTGATTCCAAGCAGTGACCTGAATAATAATAATAACAACATCGAAAAATACCTTAGGAATGAGAACCCCCACATGATTCCAGGTTCAGTCCCACTGTGTGGCACCTTGGGCAAGTGTCTTCTACTATACCCTTGGGCTGACCAAAGCCTTATGAGAGGATTTAGTAGACAGAAACTGAAAGAAGCCCATTGTATATAATATATATATGTTTGTATGTGTGTGTGTGTGTTTGTCCCCCCACCATCACTTGACAAACGATGCTGGTGTGTTTACGTCCCCCGTAACTTAGCAGTTCAGCAAAATAGACTGATAGAATAGATACTAGGCTTACAAAGAATAAGTTCTGGAGTCGATTTGTTCAACTAAAGGCAGTGCTCCAGCATGGCCACAGTCAAATGACTGAAACAAATAAAAGAAAAGTACTGTTTCTACTTCATGGATTTTCACCTATCGCGG
>NC_068981.1:197283035-197297136 GCF_001194135.2 Octopus bimaculoides | reverse complement strand
GGGGGGGGGGGGGAACGTAACACCCGCAACAGTCGAGGGATTACTGTATATTGAAGTCCATCTTTAGCAGCGATGACCACACCTATAATCATGCCATCTGACATACAACCAGCAGCTTCCTTCTCAACACGACCATGTGCACTGCTAGAAATAAGAGCAAATCTCCTTCGAACAACACTATGCTGTCTTAATGAATAACTGGAAACAGACATCAGCATCACCATTGTTAACGTCTGCTTTCCATGCTGGCATGGGTTGGACAGTTTGACTGAGGACTGACAAGCCAGGAGGCTGCACCAGGTTCAGATCTGATAAGGCAATATTTCTACAGCTGGATGCCCTTCCTGATGCCAACCACTCTGAGAGAATAGTGGGTGCCTTTTACGTGCCGCCAACACAGGTGCCATTAACCTGACACTAGCACCAGCTACGACTATGGTCTCACTTGGCTTGACAGGTCAACATAAGCACGGTATATTGCCAAGAGCTGTATCCACTTGGATACTGGAGACTCGTGCATTTAAACCTCTTGGAGATTTCATTTTGTTGGAACTTCTCCCCCAGAGAAGTTACAAAATGGACACTGGGGGGGGGGGGGCAATGTAATTAGCTATCCCCTCCCCCTCAAAATTTCAGGCTTTGCACCAAAATTTGAGAACATTATTTCATCACAATTGTTTGTGTTCAATGATCAAATCCAGCCATGGCCTTCATGTGTGGTACCTAAATTCATTGCTTATGTGGTCATAGCATAGCAGATAGAGGTGGGGGGGAGGTAGCCATCTGCTGATGATAGCAAAGAGGTTGGAATGGTTAAAAGGTAAAATATATTCTTGTTGTTGTTATAGTTGTAACAGTCAACTTTAGAACTGACCAATACGGAGTTTCACAGTCCAGCACTCCTATCATCCTCATTTAACACCCGTCTTCCATGTTGCCATGGGTTGGACAGTTTGAAAAAGGATCCAATGAGCCAGAGAACTGCACTGGGTCCCAATGTCAACTGAGGCATGGTCGCTACAGCTGGATGTCCTTCCTAATGCCAATCTTTTTATGGCATGGACTGTGTTTGGTTTTTTGTTTGTGGCACCTACTGAGGTCACCTTGTAACTCACAAAATGAAGAATAACCCCCCCCCCCCACGACTGAGTATTTCAGAGGGGGGGATTTATGTCAGGTTTTGAGGGTTTAAGAATGACAAAGAGACATCAACCCCAGTACATGACTGGTACTTGATTTTATTGATCCTGTAAGGATGAAAGGCAAAGTTCAACTCGGTATGATTTGAACTTGGAATATGAAGAGTCAGAAGAAATCCAAGACATTGCTTCTGATGTGGCAATGACAAGGAACCGAGACCTTTGGCGATATGTTGTGCTTGAGAAGACCCATCAAGCCAAGTGAGATCGTAGTCGTGGCTGAAGCCAGGGTCACATAAAAAGCACCCTACAAACATTGGGTGATATGCTGTGCTTGAGAAGACTCGTCAATCCAAGTGAAGTCATAGTCCTGGCCAAAGATAGTGCTATCTGACTGGCACCTGTGCCGGTGGGACATGAAAGGCACCATTTGAACATTGGGCTTCACAAAGGCAGTGAGAAGTGATCGAGACCTTTGGCGGTTTACCATGCTTGAGAAGACCTGTCAAGAAGTGAGATTGTAGTTATGGCCAATTCGTGTCACATAACTGGCACCCGTGCCATAGACAAAGCACCCACTACACACTTGGAGTGGTTGGCATCAGGAAGGGTATCCAACCATAGAAACCATGCCAAATCAGATTGGAACCTGGTGCAGCTCCTCAGCTTAACTAGTTTTCAGTCAAACCATCCAACCCATACCAGCATGGAAAATGGACGTTAAATAATGATGATGCTGCTCAACCAATTCTGTCAATCCTTATCATTGCACAAAAAACCAAGAATTCTGTGAAAGTATCTCACTTCAAATATTGACAATTTCTTTTGTGCATCAAGGAACAGAAGTGGCTGTTTTCCAACCACATGGTTCTGGGTTCAGTTCTACAGCATGGCACCTCGGGTAGGTGTCTTTTACTAGGGCACTGGGCTGCCCAAAGCCTTCTAAATGGATTTCGTAGATGGAAACTGAAAGCCCTCTGTGCGTGTGTGTGTGTATCTTCCAACTGCATCCAGTTATGGGGCTCTTATCCAGGACTTCCAGGGTATTGTGGGACGTGGAACCACCTCTTTGTCACCTTTTGTTCCCACATCTGCTCTGTCCTGGACGAAGCAGTCCCTGTCAAGGTCCCAGCTGTGTGTTAACTAGCATATGTGATGACAAGATATTTCAATGTGGGGATGCAGAAATACCCCTAATTGGTGTCAGAATATGCAGTCAAAACCATTGGGAGCAAGGGATCCCTAGCTGTTGTCACAGCATCCTTCAAGGGGATGGATATTCATGGCTTACAAAAACGACAGACTGTATTTAGATTTAGTTTATTGTTTGTGGCAGTGTCCTTTCTCGTTCAAAATTTGGGTTACTGATATTTCTGTCTTGCACATGATATTTTCTCAAAGACCTTAACAAAGAGGACTTGTCCACCAATTCCAGCCGATTGTTATTGCTTTCAGACTACATCCATGTTGGTCGGTGCCAGCGTTTGTTGTGTGAAACGTTCTACCATCATCACATGACCTGGTTTTTTTTCTTTTTACACCTAATTTCTATGACATATTCACCAAATAGCAGCTGTTACTGCAAGGCAAGAGGGACAACTATTTACTATTAATTAACCCCAGGAGGCAGGTGGTATCAACCTTTGCAGGATTTTACAAACTGGTGTGATGGGGGGGGGGGTTAAAAAGATCTGCTGCTGATCTATAGCCACACAAACACACACAAATTCACTTATGCACACATATATGCATGCACATCTATACATACCACCATGACTTCAAGTGCCTTGAATGCTTCCAGCAATCGAAGCTATGACAGATCCTCAACATACAATGGGAAGATCATGTTACCAACAACAAGGTTCTTCACCGCGCCTCACTACCAAGTGAAGAAGCCACCATTCTCTGCTAGATGTGACCCATCCAGCATATGGAGCCCTCTCGACTCCCAAGGATCATGCTCTACGGAGAACTTGCAATTCTGTTTTAAAGACCAGCTCAAACAGACCTTGGCTTAAGCTAACATCCAGTCAACCTCATGGGAACAGATTGTCATGGATAGGACAACCTAGAGGACTGCTATCCGCAATGAAGCCAGCTCCTTTGTGCAGAACAGACAACAGAATGAGGAGGTAAAACGCAGGAGAAGAAAGGAGCATCTTTAACATCCTCGACCTGCACCGACCATCCCATGCGAATTCTGCCCATGATTCTTTCACCACTAACTCGGAATCCAAAGTTACATTTGGCACAAACATCAGCCGAGGAGACTGGATGGAAACTGACGAACCCAATGCTTGGATATGAGCTGGAGCCGACCATAGATATAACACACATAGAAACACATGCACCAGCTACACACTCACAAAACATGCACACACACACACACACACAATATTATCATTAGTAAAAAAATAAACCAATAAAACAAGAGATGAAATAACGCAGGGTATTTATTACCATATATGGTGGTGGTGGTTGTTGTTGTTGGCTATGTACACATGAAAAAATAATTTCACTGAAGAATTTTGAATAACTTTAGTGAGAAAATGGAAGAAAATAAATAAACAACTGCATCTAAACATTGTGCTTTTAAAGAACGCTCTTGTCTTCTGTGATAAACACATTTTTGGTCTCACTCCAAAATGCAAAGGTAACATAATTCTCTTCTGCTGGTCCTGAAGGAAGATGCCATTCCTAAAAGAAAGGAGATTCTTATTGATAAATAGTCCAAGTTTTAAACAGAACAATTTAATATCTTTAAGATGTGTGTGTGTGTGAGAGAGAGAGAGAGGAGAGATGCAACAATAATACAGGTGTGACTGATAAAGGTGTTATAGTGATACAGGTGCAATAATGATATGAGTGTGACAGTGATACAGATACAAAAGTAATATGGATGTGACAGCAGTCACACTTGTATCATTGTGGTTTCAAATTATGACATGGAATCAGAAGACAGTGGAAACTTCATAGCAAATCGCCCATTTCTCTAATGCCATCCATTATTTTCTGATATACAAGTGGTCTTGTTTTCTAGAAAAATATTCCAGTAACCAAGGTAGGTACTTACTAAGTGAGAGGAAAATTCATCAGGAGATAAATGTTTCCAGTCCATTAACTCATCCATTGTTAAATTTTTCTTTCCCTAAAAACAAAACAAAAAATAAACTTGTTTATTTTGTATTTTAGAAAGCAAGAACTATAAAAATACAAACAGCTGGTAGAAAGTCTAAAGTGAAAGATGACTATATTGTCTCTATGTGTGTGTGTAGTAGCCACATCGTCTCTATGATATAGCACTATCCAAACATGGCTGGCCCCTGTGCCGGTGGCACGTAAAAAGCACTATCCGAACGTGACCAATGCCAGTACCTCCTGACTGGCCCCTGTGGTTATGTCCTAAACTGAAGCCAAAAAGAAATAATTTCCATCCTTCATTGCGTCTTCCCCTCACACATCAACTTCCCCCTAAACGTCCCCAACCCTTCCTCCCCACTCTACATCCCCCACCACCAACATATGTCCAAACTGGACATCAATCAGATCCATCTTACACCACTTTGACCTTCCTCTTTTAATTTTCTAAAAGGTGCAACTTAGTGGTTGGGGCATTTGGCTCACAGTCATAAGGCCATGCATTCGATACCCGAAGTGTATTGTGTCCTTCAGCAAGACACTTTATTTCACATTGCTCCAGTCCACTCAGCTGGCAAAAATGAGTTGTACCTGTAATTCAAAGGGGCCAGCCTTGTCACCCTCTGTGTCATGTTGAATCTCCCTAAGAACTACATTAAGGGTACGCATGTTTGTGGAGTACTCAGCCACTTGCATGTTAATTTCATGAGCAGGCTCTTCTGTTAATCGGATCAACTGGAGAGCCAGGAGAGGAAATATCTCTAAATCAGTTATTACTGTTTAGCCCCAGTCGACCCCAGACACACACCCATTCAAAGGCAATCCATCCATGACCATTTCTTTCTTCAGACATAACAAACCTGTTATATACATCATCCAATGTCCTTTCCTTGGTTTTCTAGATAGTAGTATGATAGAAAGGAGAACTGGCTGCTATTTCTAGCACACCAAGTACCTACGTGTGGACTTTCCTCCCTGTCAATTTATAACTGTATTGTAGTTAGGTAAAGCTAAAATCTCAACAGATGTTGATTAATTAGTGTTAATAAACATTGATTAATTATAGGGGTGTGAAATATGATCTTACCATGACATCAGTCTCTGGGACAGCACCAAGTTGACATGGTCGAACTGGGGTCAGTTTGTTAGGGATTTCCTCAACATGTCCACCAGTTCTACAGGGACATTTCAACAGATCGTGTGTATCACATTGAGTTTGTTCATTCAGTGTAAAAAGATCCTGTTTCAAAATAAAGCATTGGAAATTTAACTATATTTATATATCATCATCATCATCATCATCGTTTAATGTCCGCTTTCCATGCTAGCATGGGTTGGACGATTTGACTGAGGACTGGTGAAACCAGATGGCTACACCAGGCTCCAATCTGATTTGGCAGAGTTTCTACAGCTGGGTGCCCTTCCTCACACCAGCCACTCAGAGAGTGTAGTGGGAGAGAGAAATATTTCAGGGTTTCTTATCATTTGGTTTTATCAAGGGCCGGCTGAAAGCACCGGCAACTCAGGCAGTTACTAGGGGGTGCTAAGGAGGGCATGACAAAGACAAAGAAATTTCCACAACCATCAGCTTGTACATGCTGAAGTTCAGCTTGCCCGGGGTGTGCCAGCAACCCCTCAGGCCGGTTCTGAGTATAATATTACTTAAGAATGGAATTGTGACTGTGTCTCTCACCCAAATGTAAAAAGAATATTGATGCTTACACGAAGTTCTTCAAGGGAAAATTTCACCTTTCCCTTCTCACGGCACTCAATTACTGCTCCGCTAAGGCTTTGCTTATTTATCTGCCGTTGATAGATTTTCTCTTCAATGGTTCCCTAACAAAAGAAATAATGACAACAACAACATTATTATATGACATATTGCCATTAAGAAAAAACAAACTATCTAACAAAGAGCAATTACATTGCAGAGTTTAATTAATTCATTACATTTTAACCTTCTTTCCAGCTCCACCTTGGGCCCTCCCACAGAACTTTAAGTCCAAGTTTCCTGCTGGCATGGGTTGGAGAGTAACTAGATCTGATGCATGTGAAGACGGCATCATGCTCCAATGTCTCCTTTGGCATGGTTTCTGTAATGCGATGCCTTTCCAAATGCCAACCAGTTTATAGAGTATAACGGGGGTTTTATTATGTTCTTTTTGTGGCATCAGAACTTGTGGGGTTGTCATGCAACCAGCAATATTAAGATCCCCATTGATTGAGTGGGGATACGGGAGAGAAAGAGAGGAAAATGATTTTATATTTGAAGTCTCATTCGAGTGTGGTCGTTGCCAGTGCTGCCTGACTGGCTCCCGAGTCGATGGCAAGCAAAAAGCACTATTCAAGCATGGTTGATGCCAGTACTGCCTGACTGGCCCTCATGCCAGTGGCATGTAAAAAGCACCCATTACACTCTCAGAGTGGTTGGCATAAGGAAGGGCATCCAGGTGTAGAAACTCTACCAGATCACATTGGAGCCTGGTGCAGCTTTCTGGCTTCCCAGACCCCAGTCAAACCATCCAACCCATGCCAGTATGGAAAGTGGACGTTAAACGACGACGATGATAATGATGAGGGAGCAACCCTTTTGAGACCAATTCCCTTGAAATTGTCCCAAATTCCAACATAAATTTCCTGTTTTAAAGTGATCTAAATTAAAACCTGTCATTTTAATTCAGGTTCCAAAACACCAGCTTAATAATGACAAAGTTGTTTCATTAAATCTTCATTATTTTGAAAATTATTTGAAATAAAGGCAGCGTCTCCATTGCTAAATGAATTGTTCTTCATTTACAATAATTGAATGTGATTTGAGGGAGATTTGGTTGCTATTTCTAACAGGTTTGGCGACCATGTAAAGTAGGATTACTGGTAGAGTGAGATCAAATCCTCTCTTGTGAAAAATGATGAACAATAAAACGAATAAGAATAAGAGGGAAAAAAAAGATGGGGGGGGACAGAAGATGAAGGGGGTAAGGAAGAGGAGAGGGAGAGGGAGAGAGAGAGAGAGAGAGAGTAGCTATTTCAATGTTTTGGGACTTCCAGTTGCAATTGTACTTACTGTTGTAAGAAGTCTGTATAAATGGACCTTCCGCTTCTGACCGTCTCTCCAGACACGGGCCATTGCCTGATTAGAAAAGGATAATTGGGAATAATGAACGACTGGTCAAAGTGGAAATAGCTAATTACTAAAAGTAAGGCAAGTAAAGACCAATAATAAAAACAGTTATACATAATGGTAAATGGTAGAACCAGTTATATACCAAAGGTAGAACAGGTGTACAACAGGTATGCAAAATAAAAAATAAATATTTCCTTCTTGAGTCAGACCAGGCTCACTCAGGAGGACCAGTTTCAAAGGAGTATAAATCCCCCACCTGGATGGGACGCCGATCCATCACAGGATGGCTCATTTTTGCCAGCTGAGCAGACTGAGGCAACATGAAATGAAATGTTTTGCTCAAGAACACAATGCGTTACCCAGTCGGGAATTGAAACCACAATCTTAAGCTCATGAGTCCAACACGCTAAGCACTAAGCCACATGCCTCCATAACAGGTATACAACCAAGGTAAAATACATAATCCAAATACAGCAAAACTTACCTGAATGTCGTTAGCGGGATTCCAATCAATATCGTATAAAATGAGACGTGAAGCCCCAACTAGGTTCAGTCCAACACCTCCAGCTTTTAAACTTAATAGAAAAATAACTGCAAACAAGAAACGAACAAAGGTGAGAATAAAGCATACAAATAAACAGAGAGAGAAACCATTAACATATTATGTCATGTGACAGTTTACATGTTGGAGTAGCATGGCTGATGACGAGCAAAGACTCAGAAACATGTCTCTGGATGCAGGCTTAGCTGGGTGGGGGTGCTTGTCTCCCCCTTGTAAACATAAGGACACAGGAAATGTGTCAAGGCCGACAGGAAGCAGTCCAGCTTCCAAGGTCTAAACAACAGTAGTATTATTCCCTTCATGGGACTGTCACATTAAGTTGACAGCATACAACTGATACAATAATAGCTAATGATACACCAAATGTGCCTGGTGCAGCCTCCCAGCTCGCCAATTCTCAGTCAAACTGTCCAACCCATGCCAGCATGGAAAGCAGACGTTAAATGATATATAATAGTTTTAATACATATTTTGCTATATCACAAATACACCTGTCATCAGAAGATTGGAAACCATGGACATTGCTTGTACAACAATGACACTCGTTTACAACTCATTTGATATCAACAACACAAGGTGAGAGTAACCCTCCTCCCTCCCCATATATATATATATATATGAGATCGTTGCCAGTGCCCCTGGACTGGCTCTTGTGCGGGTGGCACATAAAATACACCATTTTGAGCGTGGCCGTTGCCAGTACCGCCTGACTGGCGTTCGTGCGGGTGGCACGTAAAAGCACCCACTACACTTTCGGAGTGGTTGGCGTTAGGAAGGGCATCCAGCTGTAGAAACCTTGCCAGGTCAGATTGGGGCCTGGTGCAGCCTCCTGGCTTGCCAGTCTTTAGTCAAACCGTCCAACCCATGCCAGCATGGAAAGCAGACGTTAAACGATGATGACGATATATATGTAGCAGGCTTTTTTCAGTTTCTCTTTACCAAATCCACTCACAAGGCTTTGGTTGGCCTGGGGCTATAGTAGAAGACATTTGCTTAAGGTGTCATGCAGTGGGGTTGAACCTGCAGCCATATGTTTGGGAAACAAACTTCTTACCTCACAGCCAACCGTCCTACCTATGCATGCATGGGTAGGATGGTTGGCAGGGGCCGGCCAGGTAGGAAACTACCCCAGGCTACTGAGTCTGTTTTGACAGGGTTTGAATATTTGTTTCAAACTTTGGCACAAGGCCAGCTATTTCGGGGAAGGGGGCCAAGTCAGTTACAGCGACACCCCCCAGTGCATAGCAGGTACTTGTTTTATCAGCTCTGAAAGCATGAAAGGCAAAGTTAAACTCAGAATGTAAAGAGAGTTTTTTTCTGCCTGGTTATGCCAATGACTCTACCAGTGGCCTCATTCAAAGAAAATATCATTAACCTGTGATGGACAGTGGTTCTTCTCTTCAACTGACCAACACACCAAACTCTGCCTCACTACCAAACTACATCAATTCCCTTGTCCATTTACATCAAATAACTTAAGAAGATACTTACAATGGTTGGAATTCTGTGTGTTAAATTGTTTCACGATATTCAATCTATTGTTGCTGGGTGTTTGTCCATCAAGACGACAACAAATGTAACCTTGAGATTCACAGAAATCAGACAGTAAATCCAATGTCTAAAATAAATAAACAAAATATACAAATAATCATCATCAATCATCATCATCATTATTATCATCATCACTTAACATCCACATTTCCATGCTGGCATGGGTTAGAAGGTTTGACAAGATCCAATGGGTCCAAAGACTGCATTGTGCTCCAATGCGGTTTCTTTCACTTTCCATCAACCAAAGTCCACTCACAAGGCTTTGGTTGGCCCGAGGTTATTGCAGAAGACGTTTTCCCAAGGTGCTGTGCAGCAGGACTGAACCTGGGACCATGTGGTCCAGAAGCAAACTTCTTAACAGCACACTGATATGTGATTAGTCAAACAAACACATCCATTCTAAAGCCTTACACCTGAAATATAACTGACAGGCTCACCTTCGTATGATTGGCAATTAGTACAACTTTTTCCCTGGGTGTGGTTGCAAATACACCACTGAGTATCGCGGCCAGAACATTCAGTTTGCTGCCATGCTCCAGTAACTTGTCTTTGACAGAATAACCTTGTGGGTAGAATGCTGCTAAACCTTGATAGACGCTACCTTCCTGAAACAAGACAAACAAATTCCTTTAGTCGTTAAACAATATCGGAAAACGTCAGGATCTTCATTTAGGAAAACAAGTTAAAAAAACATTGTTAGGTTTTTGAGGTGTTTTCAATATTTCTTTTCATTGTCGAATATGTCGATATTATGAGTCTGGCTCACTTTGCCAGATGTGAAATGACTAAAGAATTATGGAGAATTATAGTGAAGGGACACAGATGTTAAATGGCTATAGAATCATGGAGAATTTTTGGACACAGAGAATGGCATTATATCATCGAGAAATGGTTGAGGAATTATTCAACGTGGAACAAAAGCAAAATGTTTTATTGATAGAAATTCAAACGAGCCTCGTGACATTACCTCGTCTTCATCACTGTCATTTGACACCAGTGACTGATATAGCAATGCTGGATGATTACACAGTTTCTTGAGAGCTGCTATACTAATTAAATGAGACGCACCATCATAATGACCAGCCAGAAACCGTCGAATCATCTGCGAGGTAAGAATCTGTCTGTACAAAGTCAACTGAAGACTAGACGGACGGCAAAATACAACCAGCTCGACTGAAATGAGATTTTAGAAAATGGCATTTGTAGAGCGTTATGATTGCTTGAAGCTGGAATTATAAATAACAGAGATGATGATGATGATGATGATGATAAAGAAATACAGCAATAACAACAAACAAACCAGAAAATATGAAGATCGAACTGTTGAAGCTTAAGAAGAAAAAAATTATGTGAAACTCTAGATGTTTACCTTTTGGAGGGAGATATTTGTTGTTGATATCTTGACACCGACGTAAGAGGAATAATTTTGTCAACCGATTCAGTTCGGCCGCTCGTTCCATACCAAGGTTGACGTCATCTTTGCTTGCTGTCGGCTGTCGTGATGTAATAATAGGCAGTTCATAGATTTTGTGGAACGAGGAAGAAGTTCCTAAATGCAAAAATAACAATGTAATCAGTTGAGTTGTTCAGTTTAGAAGAAACGGGAAGGATGCTTTAGGGAGCAAAGAAATAAGAACACAAAATCCTGCATAACAGTGGTGCACAACAGATAATGGTGGGCATGGTTGGATAGTCATGAAGTTTACTTCACAATTCTATGAGCTCAGGTTAGGGTGGTGGGCTAGCACAATCATTAGCATGTTAGAGAAAAAGCTTGACAACATTTCTTATAACTCATTATGCAGAGAGCAACTTTGCTCATCATCCCTTAGGGGTCAATAAAATAAAAACCATTTCAGCATTAGGGGTCAATGTAATTGACCAGCTCTCTCTCTCCCCTAAAACTGCTAGCTTTGTAACAAAATTATGAAACTATTATAGCCTCAGGTCAACCAAAATTGAGCGTGTGAAATTTGGTAGACAGAAACTACATGAAATCCTGCCAGAGGAATCCCTGCTGTTCTGAGAATGGTAGACTTAACTCTTTAGCATTCAGATTACTCTGTCAAATGTATTGCTTGTTGATGCCAGCTCCCTCTGGCCCCTGTGCTAGTGACATGTAAAAAAGCATCCACTATACTCTCAGAGTGGTTGGCGTTAGGAAGGGCATCCAGCTGTAGAAACTCTGCCAGATCAGATTGGAGCCTGGTGCAGCCTCCTAGATTGCCAGTCCCCAGTCAAACCGTCCAACCCATGCCAGCGTGGAAAGCAGATGTTAAACGATGATGATGATGATGATGATTCACATTGCTTTGAATTGGTCATGCATTATCTGAAGGCTTCAAGATTTCGATGATGTGGTTGTTTGCTTTTAGAATGACATTGTAGGGCAGGTGTGAGAGGCTGGATCTGGCTGGTTTGAATATTTGGACCAAATATGTCCAGTTTGGATGCTGAAGGGTTAATAAACACTATCAACCTGAAATGGCTCAAAAGCTATAACATGCCGACTGGGAAATAGTGTCACTTGGTGAGGCTGGCTGGCACTTAAACAGCGTTGCTGCTTGACAGATGGGCCAAGGGAGTGATCTCGTTCGTTGCGAGCCCTCCTCCCCAATAGTTCAAAGGCTTGTACCACCAAACAGCTAGTCAGCTCTGGCTGCTGGAGCTGAAACTAACACGACTCTGTTGAAAGGTAAGTCTAGAGAGGGCGCAGACCAAAACTACTTGCTCTTCCCCTCCATCGGTCAGTTGAAGCTTAGATCGTGTCACGTATCAGTTCGACAGTTGGCTGGCACTGGCTGAAGCCTACCGGCGAGTATTTGGAAGGAAATTTGGCAGGGTGGTCATTCGCCCACTGACACTCATTTGATGCTGCATCAAAGAAACCAAAGAACAAAAGGTCAAAGGAAAAAAAAAAAACATACTCAACACCAGAGCTGAAGACACTTCAAAAAGAGGGGGTGGCATCACAATGAAAACGGTTGAGGAGCAGGGGTCGAAACCGGATGTAGTTCCTCCTGAAGACGTCCTTAGCCAGTGGATCCCATAAAGGAGCTATTGAGGAAGTGAACCACGAAATGTGGTTGGAATTCCTAGCCTTTGACCCCTTGAGTACCTTTACTGGTGTCCACTCATCATCATCGTTTAATGTCCACTTTCCATGCTGGCATGGGTTGGACGGTTTTGTCTGCGGACTGGCAAGTCAGGAGGCTGCACCAGGCCCCAATCTGATCTGGTAAGGTTTCTACAGCTGGATGCCCTTCCTAACGCCAACCACTCCAAGAGAGTGTAGTGGGTCCTTTTTACGTGCTACCAGCATGGGGGCCAGTCGGGCAGGCCTGGCATCGACCAAGTTTGGATGGTGCTTGTTATGTGCTATCAGAATGGGAGTTAGTCAGGTGGCACTGGCATCAACCACATTTAGATGATGCATTTTACATGCCACTGGAATGGGAGCCAGTCAGAGGGAACTGACTACAGCTACAATTTTGGAAATAACCTCTTCCAGCCAGTTCTAGTCCCAGACAATAAGAAAGGGGTCATGGCATACTGCCCTAACACCTTTCACCATTAAAACAAAACAGTATTTTTTCGTTTTTTTTAAGTTGAAAATAAAAACTTAAAGAAAGAAGTACAGTTAGAGAAATGAAAGTTAACCAGAAGCTATTCACACATTTTGGCCATCTTGTTTCACGTTCCATAGACTTACCCAAGATTCCTGGATTACAAAACTCTACAATGGCAAAGAATTCTTGTAAGTCATTCTGCACCGGTGTCCCACTCAAAACAAGACGTCTGCGAACAGGGAGACTGTTTAGCAACTGGAATTACAAGAAATAGTGTTCTATTTTCATTTCGAGTTGATAGTCATGTACCCCATGCCCTCGTACACAAAAGAGGGTCATTAACTAGAGGGAACTAGAAGTAGTTAACATACTAACTAGATTAACAATACATTTAAGCAAGCATGTAGGAAAAATGCAACATGGGTGAGGAGGCAATAAGAGAATACCTCCAACACTCCTCACTCCGACCATGTACTCATTTCAAATATGGTAGTTTCTTATTTGTTACTATTTCAACTAATAGAGATACTAGGGTGGACACTAGCAAACTGACATATCAATACTGAGATATATATACATATATAATTTATAGATAAGGGCAAAAGACAAAAATTTCTGTACCAAATATGCCAAGAATAGACTTTAAGTCATCAATAACCACATATAATTCATCACTTATTCCATGGGTGCAAGTAAGTATTCCATTTATTTCTTAACGTATTTACCGCTGATGACGAAACAATTCTTTATGAATTAACTCAGAAATCGGACGGATTTGGTAATAACGGAATTTTTTAGAAATTTCTGTCAGCTTGCTTCGAGACTCGGGCTTATAGTGATGAATTATCTGTGGTTATTGATGATTCAAAGTCTATTCTCAGCATATTTGGCATAGAAATTTTTTCTTTTGCCCTTATTTATAAAGTTCTTTATAATTTTCACCTTAAAAGGTATTTTTTTAATATGCTGTCCACTGAAAAAATTTTTTGAAAATTATATCCTATATTAGATATATATA
>NC_068981.1:197278690-197281923 GCF_001194135.2 Octopus bimaculoides | reverse complement strand
ATATATATATATATAATAGATCGATAGATAGAAATGATATAAATATATGTATATATTTTTATTACATTAAGGGCATGACTACATGTAAATGTCTTATGCTGTCGGTAGACTGTATATTTATTATGGTAGTTTTGACTTTAAGAGTCCCTTATAGCATGAGGCATTTATGTGTAGTAATGCCCTTAATATAATAAATGGTTTTCATGCTGATTACTTGATAAAATTCTTGTATGGATTTTATCTTATATTTAATTTTAAATTTAACTGGAATATATTCAGTGCTGAATTACTCTGAATATATACGTGTACTGAGATGTAATTTGAAAAGCCTGCCTCTTACATAGATATATAAATTAACATTTCTATGTGTTATGTTGGATACATTGGGTGTTCGTCTGGTATGTTGAATTTTGTTCATTTTTATTTATCTTGATTATGCCTGCACTGATGATTAGAAAGTGGATTATGTACACTTAACTATGAAATCATATGATTTGCAGCTGAATCTGTTTTTAAGACACGATTTCCAAGTTGCATTCTCTTGCTGTTGGTACACTGTATATTTATTATGGTAGTTTTGACTTTAAGAGTCCCTCACAGCATGAGGCATTTACATGTAGTAATGCCCTTAGTATAATAAATGTAGTTGAAAGGGAATAATTATAAATTTTTCCCTTTTAAGGTTTTCACGCTGACTAGTGGATAAATTCTTATATAGACTTTATCCTATATTTAATTTAAATATATATGTATAGGGGCAGGTGAGGCTGTATGGTTAAGAAAATTGCTTTCCAAGCACATGGTTCCACGTTCAGTCCCTGTACATGACACCTTGAGCAAGTATCTGGACAACCAAAGCCTTGTTAATGGATTTAGTAGAGAAAGAGAGGGAAAAAAAACAACAATCCTATGTGTACGTAATTTTGAATATTTCAATTAATTTTTACTATTTCATTTTAAGACTTCATTTGTGAAAATTGTTAAAAGTATAAAAGATGAAATTATCAAAAAACAACCCATAACTATCTCACCAAGGAAAGAAAGAAAAAGAAAACAGGGGTGGGGATTAAGCAGAAAGAAGATGTGGGGGCAGGAGTAATGGGTTGTACACCCCAGGCCAAATGGGGTGTACAACCAGACGTGGTTCCTCCTGATGATGTCTTTCACCACTGGATCCTATAAAGGAGCTGTTGAGGTTACAAACCATGAAATGTGGTTGGAATTCCTGCCTCACAAAGAATGATTGCAAAGGTGTTGCCATGGAGAATGGAGAGCAACACTCGCTGCAACAGCCACCCCACCTCAAGGGGCTCATTTCTCAGATGGGCTGCAGTTATCCTGACTTTGCAATGCAGGGCCTCAACAGTGACTGGCACAAACTGAAACAGGCCAATCATGCTCCTTTGTTTTACCCATCTTTCCCTCCTCTGTGTTATGGGCAGCAATAGCCAGGTCTGCAGCCGACGCAGCAAGGTTGGAACCGGAGAACGTTTCACAGCAAGTGCATAATTGCGTCTGTGTGTACATTGGTGTCATTTGGTCTCAACATCCCAGAATTGCTGTAAATGAGTGTCACTGTCATACAAGCAGTGTTGTTCATTTCTAATATTCTATGTCTGTCCATAGGGAAGCATTTCCTTACTTGCAAACAGATATGGGTTGGCAACTGTAAGGACATCTGTTCACAGAAAATCTGCCTCGATAAATCCTGCTGGACCCGTACTAGCATGGAACAAAATTTTCTTACTCAATTCATCATTATTTTGTAGAATTAATTGAAACAAAAGCAGAGCATTTCAACAGAAATATGGTAACAAATGGGTTAAAGTGATCTAAAAACCTTCCTTTGTAATTTCATATTAATCTATGCTCCAAAACCACAGTTGAATAATGAATGACCAACTTAGTTTACTAAATTCTTTGTTATTTTCAAAATGGATTAAAACAATGTCAGAGCATTTCAACAGAAAAATGGTAAACAAGAAAGGGTTAACTCCACTGGATTATTGTTTTATAAATGTGCTTTAGTGACAGGTTAAAGCAGTTAAGATCCCACAACTGGATACTTACAGCTGATGTTTTAATAGATGTGTTCTTAAGGCGGTGGCCCTCATCACAGATGATCAAGTCAAAACTCACTTTTTCCAGTTCCTTAACATTTCGTAGGAACATCTCATACGATATGATCAACACTGGACATTTAGGACATGACAAATATTCCTGGGAATCAGAAATAAGAGTAAACATTGGTAAAGAATGTCTTATAATAAACTGTTATTGTTGGAACACCAAATGTTGAGGGTTTATACTTTCATTATTTAGCCATAGGACAATTCTAATCAAGCTGACCCTCGATCAAAAGGGTATTCAACATATGATCATTCCAACATTTATTTTAACACTAATGTACTTTGGACTATATTAGAGGGTATGATATGGTTTAAGAGAGATTTAGTTGCTATTTCTAGCAAGCCTGGCAACCACATAGAGGCTAAAATCTCTCTCCATATTGTGAATCAAGATAAGATATCCTGGAACAGACACCAGGAGGAGCTGAAACCAGCATGAAACGCCAACAAAATCATTGTCATGGCCATCCCTCAAGATCAAGGATGACAGGCTTGGGGTTTGTTTTTTTTTAAATAGTTATTGACAGATTTTGAAGTGACTGATGAGTCCAATGCTTACTCAAAAGTTCCTTCCACAAGGAGTTCCTGATGGATGGTCCCCACAAAGTACATACAAATCATAGCAAACATCAACAGCTGAAGAACACCACTAGGCTACGACTACTGAACCATCTGAATTCGATGAATGCCATCGAAGCCCTTAAGAAAGGCATGAACACCACAAATCTCATCTTCCTCATTTATAAATGTATTGTTTTGCTTAAAAGAGAAATCAGGCACTGGTATGGCTGCGTAGCTAAGAAGCTCACTCTACAACTATTTGATCAGGTTAAATCCCACTGCAAGGAAACCTTGGGCAAGTATTTTGAACTCCTTACTTCATTTCCTACATATATACATATATATATACATAAGGGCACTACATGAGCACCTACATTGCTAAAAATAGGAGTCAAAAATATTTCTGTGCCACAGAATAGTCACAAATCTACTACAGGCACAGCAGGAAAAAATTCCACTGAAAAAATTTCCTATCATGCCTGTAGTAGATTTGTGACTATTCTGTGGCACAGAAGTATTTTTGACTCCTATTTTTAGCGATGT
>NC_068981.1:197273498-197278524 GCF_001194135.2 Octopus bimaculoides | reverse complement strand
TTTATAAGTCCATATCTTATATTGTATGCATATACTTTATTAATTTGCCTGTACGGCTGATAATTCACTTGCCACTCATGATGGTATTTTAATAATACCATCCCTCTTATATATATATATATATATATAAATGCTTTTCCAAATAACATTGCACTTCATTTTTTAAGCTTTAGGGTGATACATAGGTACTCTGTAAGTGCACTGCAGTGTGTAGCAGCAGAAACAGCTGTAAGCTAATGGAGTTCACAACATAATTTTCTTACTCCTTTGTCATTTTAATTTCTTACATACATAT
The DNA here is from genome assembly GCF_001194135.2 of Octopus bimaculoides. NCBI lineage: Eukaryota > Metazoa > Mollusca > Cephalopoda > Octopoda > Octopodidae > Octopus > Octopus bimaculoides. The sequence goes on along the minus strand of NC_068981.1, from coordinate 197,278,229 downwards.
GTGTGCATTTGTCCCCCGGATGCTTGACACATGGTGTTGGTTTGTTGACATCCTCCTATCTTAACAGTTCAGTAGAAGAGACCAATTGAATAAGTCCCAGACTTTTACTGTGCCATTATAACAACATCAAATATTATTTTTGTACTACTAAATCTTCCTCAAACACTGGCAAACTTCTGTCCTAATTTCACAATCCCACAACTTACAAAACGCACAAAGAGAAACAGACTTACCTCTATTTTTTTGTCAGCTTCAACAGTAAATACAGAAATACGTTCCGTCCCTAACCATTTCTTGAATTCTTGATACCAATTCTAAAGAAATGAACAGATTTTAAAACATAAACTGGAAACAGAATGAATTAAAGCAGAGATACAGTATAGTACATAGTGTAGTATTTTATATAGTATAGTGCAGTGTAGTGGAGTGTAGTCCACTATGTCTTATTGTTAAATAGCAAAGAAAAAGCACCTTTCAAGCACTGGAAGGCAAAGTGGTTGAGTTCCTTTCGAGCGCTGGGCCTCACGGAGGCAATGACCAAGACCTTTGGCATTATGTCATGCTTGAGAAGAAGACTCATTAAGCCGGGCAAAATCGCAGTCATGGCAGATACCGATGTCACGCAAATGGCACCCGTGCCAGTGGCACATGAAAGCACCCATTACACTCTTGGCGTTAGGAAGGGCATCCAGCCATAGAAAACCATGCCAAACCAAACTGGAGTCTGGTGGTGCCTTGCAGCTGGCCAGCCCTGGTCAGACCGTCCAACCCATACCAGCATGGACAGCGGAGGTTAAATGATGATGATGATGCATGTAGCTTAGTAGTTAGGGTATTTGATGCACAATCGTAGGATCGTGAGTTCAATTCCCAGCAGTGCACTGTGTCCTTGAGCAAGACACTTTATTTCGCATTGCTCCAGTCCACTCAGCTGGCAAAAAATGAGTTGCCGATGAACTTATTGTATACTGTACTCAAATGCACAACTCATCAGATAAGGTAACAAAAAGTGCATGAACAGGACATAGAATAATGCATAAGAAGGGAACAGGGAAGGAGTCTTTAAAGAAAAAAGTAGGAGTGACATCAGGTGTAATTTGGAAGACATGGAAATTTGGAAGGATGTCCTGACAACTAACAACCGATGTGGATAGTTTATTCCATGCTTCAGTGATTCTAAGTGTGGAAAAATGTTTCTGTGGCTCCTGTGCATGTGGCACATAAAAAGCACCATTCAAGCATGGTCGATGCCAGTGCTGCCTGACTGGTCCCCGTGCCAGTGGCACATAAAAAGCACCCACTACACTCTCGGAGTGGTTGGCATAAGGAAGGGCATCCAGCTGTAGAAACCTTGCCAGATCAGATTGGAGCCTGGTGCAATCTCCCAGCTTGCCAGTCCTCAGCCAAACTATTGAAACCATGCCAGCATAGAAAGCAGCCATTTCAATGATGATGATGATGATGATGATGATAGGTGCTGTGTTGTTTTTTGATTTTGTAAGCATGTCCATGGGTGTTGGACATATGGAATTCAAAAAGATGCCCCAGATTGTTGTTGGAAAGATGGTGGATAATCTTGTGAGTGTCGACCAAATCAGAAGCCAGAGCTTTAATGCAATATCTGTAATTATTAAAAAGTAAACATTATCAGTTGAAAGAAAGTCAATGGTGTACCTTGACTAAACTACTTGGTGTTACTATAAGAATTCGTTGTAAGATTGGTTTACCGCCATAGGGACCCTGTTTATACAATGTCCTGTTGAAAGAGGGAAAAGAAATAATTACAACAAAACAATTAAAATATTTTAGAAACATTCTTTTAAAAATACACAATCTTGACTTGACATTTCATGAAAAAAATAAACATTATTGGAAATAGGTGCAGGAGTGGCTGTATGGTAAGAAGTTTGCTTCCCAACCACATGGTTCCAGGTTCAGTCCCACTGCATGGCACCTTGGGCAAGTGTCTTCTTCTATAGCCTCGGGCTAATGAAAGACTAGTGAGTGGATTTGGTAGACAGAAACTGAAAGAAGCCCATTGTGTGTTGGTGTGTTTATGTCTCCCATAACTTAGTGGCTCGGCAAAAGAGACCAATAAAATAAGTACAAAGGCTTACAAAGAATAAGTCCTAGAATAATTTGTTTGTCTGAAGGTGGTGCTCCAGCATGGCTGCCGTCAAATGACTGAAACCCGTAAAAGAAGCCTCACAGAGGCAATGACAAAAGACAGAGACCTCTGGAGATATGCTGTGACTGCGAAGACCCGGCTAATAAAGTGAGTTCACAGCTGTAACCTACCCCAGTGTCACATAACTCAGCCCACTCAAAAGTAACTTGGATCGTAGGGCAGCAAGCCGGGCTTGAGGAGACCTATTGAGTCAAGTACATCAACATCAAAATGAAAATCAAATGGAAATTGTAGTTGTGATCCCCATAGCGGTGGCACGTAAAAAGCACCCACTACACTCACAGAGTGGTTGACGTTAGGAAGGGCATCCAGCTGTAGAAACACTGCCAGATCAGACTGGAGCCTGGCTTCCCAGACCCCAGTCGAACCGTCCAACCCATGCCAGCACGGAAAACGGACGTTAAACGATGATGATGATGATGATGATGATGAAAGATATGATGCAAGCAATATGCGGCAGGTGAGGGGTAGCACGGATTTGGAGAGTGTTACCAATCAGTATGGCTGTTCTCTACCATAGAATCCCATGAATCAGAGTACTTTGGAAACCCTACAAAAAGATCAGAAGCGGTGGATTCCTTCCTCTGTCAAAGCTATAAATATATTCTCTCAGGGTTCCTCTCCCTTTTCCTTTCCTTTCACACCTTCTGTCCTTATAATGTAGAAGAACCCAAGATCCCTCTACATAACCCATCCTATCACCCTTCCACACACATTTTCGCAATAACCACTGTCACTAATCCTCCCCCTTCCCTTTGTTTCCTGCCTTACCCTACCCCCAAATTAGGGACTACTACTTTCTGATTCTCTCCACCCCATCACAACTAGAGGATAATTTAGTCACAAGGAATGTTCATGGACATCACCATTTTCAGACAAAAAGGAATGTAACCATCCACACACACACACACACAGGTTTTATCTTTTGCTTGTTTTCCGTTATTAGACTGCACATCATTGAAGTATTTTAGTTGAACAAATTGACCCCGTTACTTTTCTTTAAGCCTTGTACTTATTCTATCAATAGCAACTAAATTTCCCTTAAATCACACCCTAGCAAATGTTATAAAGTTTCCTCTCTGTTGAAGAGCATAGGCTCGAAACGTAAAAGACTTTCTCACTTCCCGAGCGTTAAACTAATACATCTGTTTGTTATTTACACACTTGTCTTCATCTTTTGTGTTTTGGGAAATTCCAATTATAAAGCATCCTTCCTTATGCTGCTGATATTATAATTTGGCTATTTTATCCAAGACTTTTTTTTTTTTGAAAGTGTGGGAGAAAAGGTTAATAAACAGAAATCCAGAAATATCTTTTAAATAAAAATGTCAAGATACTCACCACAACAACCCAATACACTGCAATGTCTTCCCTAACCCCATGTCATCTCTGTTACAAAAAACAAAAAAAAAAACAACATGATAATAATAATAACAATAATCCTTTCTATTGTAGGCACAAGGCCTGAAATTTGTGGGGAGGGGACTAGTTGATTGCATCGACCCCAGTATTTCACTGGAACTTAATTTATCAGCCCCTAAGGGATGAAAAGCAAAGCCGACCTCGGTGGAAATTGAACTCAGAACATAGCGATTGGCAAAATACCACTAAGCATTATGTATGCGAGTATGTCCGTATATGGACGTGTTTTACCCTTATTGCTTTTTAAGACTTTTTTCTGTATTTTGCCTTTAGCCCTGTTTTTTCTTGTGCATGTGTGTATATAAACGTGTATGAACCTTTTTTGTGCATGTGTGTATATAAACGTGTATGCGGGTATGCATATATGTTTTGGCGAATGTGTGGGTGAGCATGTGTGTGTTTCAAGTGAGGGTGGATGAGTATATACATATAGGCGCATGTACATGGGTGTGCAGGCGCACATGTGTATGTATGGACTGGTGTGCTTAGGCGGATACTATGGACATTTTTACTCCCTTACCTTTACTCCCTCCCCTCACTTAGTGGTCATTCTAATAGCTCCTTTGTCTTAGTAACAGTCAATCACACTGTAATTTCCTTTTGTTTAACGGTCATTTTCATAGGAATTTTCAATGGCCAGATAACTGAAGAGATGGTGGCGTGGGTTTCCGACCTGGCATCCGAAACTCGGAGTTTTATCATGGCTACCGAATAATTGTCACATATTATGTACAGATAAATTCCTCTATTTACATAATATCGAGGTTTCTTTCATTCGTTTGTAGTCTTGCCATTTCTATCAGCAGAATTTGAACAGATGAAATACCACTAAGCATATCGTACAGCGTGCTAATGTTTCTGCCATTTTGCCACCTTAGCGAGTTGGATTATTGTTTGTGGGCTGAATTGTCTGGTGTTATCCTCACTTATGGTCATCGTCGTCGTTGTTTAACGTCCGCTTTCCATGCTAGCATGGGTTGGACGATTTGACTGAGGATTGGTGAAACCAGATGGCTACACCAGGCTCCAATCTGATTTGGCAGAGTTTCTACAGCTGGATGCCCTTCCTAACGCCAACCACTCAGAGAGTGTAGTGGATGCTTTTACGTGTCACCCGCACG
>NC_068981.1:197269553-197272759 GCF_001194135.2 Octopus bimaculoides | reverse complement strand
TATATATATATATATATATACATACATACATACATACATACACACTGACACATATTCCCAACCCTTCTATTTAAATGAGTTTTTCCACAGACCGCTTTTAATATGCTTATCCGTATGTATATCATCATCATCATCATCCAGTGTTTTAAATCTGGGTTTTGTCCCCATTAACAGATGTGGCTGGATCTACCTCAATGCAATAGCAACTGAGGTAGGCAGGTGCAGCCCACCTCAATCTTTGGGCTGGCTGATGCCCATTCTCCTTTGCTATCATGAGACTTTTTTGGGGCTGGATTTTCTATGGGGAGCATGCCCTTGCTTACCCCCAACCTCAGTTTCTATACAGAAGTGGTCCTGAGACCGAGGCCTCTACTATGATTTTTAAGAAATGCGGTGGAAAACTAGCTCAGGAAGACAGGGACGCTGCTCCCTGAGACCCCTTTCAGAGCCTCCACTACCAGCTTTCATCGAAATTTTGAATTTAGTTCACGGACCCCCAGTACTGCCTTTGCAGACTCCCAGGGGTCTGCAAACCCCAAGTTGGGAACCACTGCTTTAAAGCATTACAGCAGCAATACAATTTTAGAGGAAGATAAAAGTTATGGTCGGTCACAGAGTGACCATCGGTTTTGCACCTATAAAGTTCTTAGTAATATAGACACAAGCAACAGACTCAAATGCATTTGAGTCTGATGAGTCACTTATACTGCTAAGTGCTTTATAGGTGCAAAACCAATGGTCAATCTCTGACTAACGGCCATAACTTTTATGCAGCAATCCCTCGACTATCACAGGTGTTATGTTCCAAAATCTCCCACAGAAATAATTAAAATCTATCAGCATGCAAAACTAAATGCAATACCAATTAAATACACTGGACCTGGAGGGATTGCAATCCCAGAGGCACAGTCAGCGTGAGACCTGGGCATTTACATGAGTAATGATGCATCCTTCCATGTGTATGTTGCTAAGTTGGCAATGAAATGCAGGCGGCTGACCGGATGGATTCTTAGAACATTTAGAATGAGAGATCAGGAAATCATGATGGTCCTCTGGAGGATACTTGTCCTAAGCTGCTTTGACTATTGCTCCCAGCTATGGTCACCAACCAGTGTAAAATTGCTGAACTTAAAGCAATCCAATGAAGCTACACGAAAAAGATAGCCTCTATGCAGCATGTAAGCTACTGGGAAAGACTCAAGAGATTGAGACTATTCCCTAGAAAGTAGGCAGGAAAGATATACCATAATATACATCTAGAAGACCCTAGAGCGACTTGTCCTAAACTCTGGCATCGAGAGTTACACTAATGCTAGAACAGGGCACCACTGCATAGTGCCAAAGACTCCAACTTTGCCATCAAGATATAGGACAAGATATTGCAACAACCTGGGCTTTAAAGGCCCACAGCTCTTCAATATCTTCCCAAAGGACCTGAGACACCTACATGGGGTGGATGTGTCTTTAAAACAAAACTAGACCTCTTACTGTCAAGTGTCCCAGATGAACCAACTTCACAGCAGGAAGTACAGACGAGGGCAGCAGCATCAAACGCCCTCATGCATCAAAGGTCAATTTCTAAAAAATGAATTAGTGAAGTAAAATTATGTAGCACAACCAAATGGTGGTGCCCCAGCATGGCCAGAGCACGAGCTGAAACTAGATCAGATCAAGACCTATCGGCTGCAGAAACCCAGACATACTGAAGAGTCCGCGATATAAATTTACACATATTAACCAGAAAAATCCGCAATGTACTGAGTGCACGATAGGTGAACCGCGATGAGGCAAGGGATTAAGGTGTCAAAACCACAATGATATCTGTGGGGCAGCTGATGATGAAGGTATGTTGGATTGTTGGTATGGTTGTTTTCGTATATGTGGAATAGTGTTATAACACATCTTTTATATATATATATATATATATATATATGTATATACATACACAAACACACTGACAGTGCCCTGGTATGGCCACACCCTTTGGGCTGAAACACAGGAAAGAATAAAAGAATTATATACCTATATGTGTATGACATATGCATTTGCAACCAAATGTTTGTATGTATAATGGGACCACAAGCAGGGTAACAGAGATGAAGAACTTTCTGCAAAAAGCGGACACACAAGAGTGGTTAGCAGGTGAGAGCACTCATAAAATATATTTTCTTTTCTACTCTAGGCACAAGGTCTGAAATTTGGGGGGGGGGGGGCAGTCCTTGTCTTGACATCGTATGACAGTTGTAAATGAGTGTCACTGCCATACAAGCAGTGTTGTTCATTCAAAAACCATGCCCTACCATAGGAAATCTGCCTCAAAACACTCCATCCGCACTTTGCAAATATGGAAAAGCGGATGTTAAAACAATACTGCAACTGAAGCAAATGCAACAAACCTGATGGTCCTGGCTTGGTCTTGGCATCACAAGGGCATTAAAGGCTAAAGGATCATGTCTGGGTGCCAAAGTGTCCACTTGATCAGCAGCAGTCTTCTAGAAATAGAACAACATAGAGAGGATCAGTACCATAAATATTGGTTTCAAATTTTAACACAAGGGGAGCAATTTCAAGGGGGGGGGGGCTAAGTTAGTTACATCGACCTGTCCCTCCCTCCCTCAGTACATGACTGGTACTTACTTTATTGACCCCAAAAGGATGAAAGGCAAAGGTGATCTAAGCAGGATTTGAACTCAGAATGTAAGGACAGAGAAAATACCACAAAGCATTTTGCCCAGCACGTTGACAATTTCACCAGCTTGACACCTTGCGATACCCCTAACATTAAGCCTCAAAACTTCAACAGTGGAAAGAAATATTGAAATAAAAATCATTTCTAATCAACTGATTCGTTTACTCAGTGTTTTTTTGAGTAAAATATCTGAACCCTTTCATTACTGTATTTATTTTGAGATGCTCTTTGTTTCCTTCAATTACTTTAAATATAACAAAGAATTTAGTAAAATAACTGAGTTATCATTCAGCTTGTGTTAGGAACATAAATTGTGACTAAGGTTTGGGGGAAGATTTTCATTCAAAACATGAAAACAAGACATTTGTACTTCAGAGCCAGAGGCGGTTTTAGCCGGGTTGGTATCAAAAGGGTTAAGAGCCAGAGCTAGGTTGGTATCAAAAGGGTTAAGAGCCAGAGCTAGGTTGGTATCAAAAGGGTTAAGAGCCAGAGCCAGGTTGGTATCAAAAGGGTTAAA
>NC_068981.1:197266667-197269524 GCF_001194135.2 Octopus bimaculoides | reverse complement strand
GGGTTGGTATCAAAAGGGTTAAGAGCCAGAGCTAGGTTGGTATCAAAAGGGTTAAGAGCCAGAGCTAGGTTGGTATCAAAAGGGTTAAGAGCCAGAGCCAGGTTGGTATCAAAAGGGTTAAATAGAGTTTGTCAGTTCACTGATCCTTTTGCACACATACACAAACAGTGATACATTGCAGTCACCCACACACACACACACACACACAATGATGCTTTACAGATCACTGAAAATCAGGAAACACCAAAAGTGAAAATAACAAAACAGGAAAAGGAGAATTTAAGAAAGAAATATTCAAGTTTCTCATTTCACTGTAAACAAAAGTGAAACAACTCAGTGACAGATAACAAATAATGCTGTATAATAATGTGAAAGTGTTTTGGCAGTTAGTGTTGTTTTTAGTTCATAGGATAAGCATGAAGGATGTAGGTGGGTGTGTTAATACAGAGTAAAAGGAGGGGGTAGCATGGGTTGTTGAACATGAGGGGGGGATGTTAGTAGAGGGTGGTGAATAGAAGTTTAACGTATGTTATTAAATGAAATATAAAACTTAAAACTCACTTGAAATTTAGAAGAATTATTGTTTGTAGCAGTGTTTAATTGAGGATTGACAAAAGGTCTGGAGATAACATCTGAAATAAAATAAAATAAAATGACAGACTTGACATTTTCAAGAATACCTTATGATGGCTGAATGTGGAATAAACTTACTAACACTAACCCCCCCCCCCCACTGCCCTAATTGTATGCTGTTTTGTTTTTTCTTTCGGAGATTTTTGCAGGTTTTTTTTTTGGGGGGGGGGGTCATTAAATGGGTAGAGGTCTGTACTTTTGTGAAGGATAATAAAACAACACTGTGATCTTTAGCCATGGTAGACTTATCCACTATAGGGTTAAAAGTTTAGAGATTATTGTCCTTCACTAAAGTATAGAACTCTACCTACTTAATAACAAAAAACAAATTGCAAATGTCTCAGAAAGGAAAAAAAAAAGGAAAAAAAACACCATACAAGTGGGGGGGGGCTAGTCCTGGTAAGTTTACTTTGTTTATTTATTTTGAGAGAGAAAGAGAGAGCTTGCTTTGTTTTGTTCTGGAGGCTTTTCACTGGGTTAGTTTTCCAAATAATACAAAGAAGAATAGCAGGTAAGAACTGCAAGATGAATTCTTCAATCCAAGCCAACTGGAGACCCAGGGGTACACCAAGAACAAGATGGTTAGTTGACATACAGATTCTCAGTCAGTCATGCTTGCGAATGTAGCAGGAAAGCGTAATGATGGCTGCTTCTGATAGGAACCAAAAGAGGAACCGAGGACTTTTTCCTAAAAACTCTCCCAAGAAGGCTGAGCAGGGAAAATGGATGGATGTAGTAATACTGACTGAGACTTCATTTACTGCATTAATAGATTAAACTGGAATATGTCATTATTAACCGAAAAAGAAAGAAAGAAACAGGTCGTATTTCAAGTTGACAGTTCAGTGGTTAGTACTCGGAAGATCACTGAACCATAAAAAACAATTGGTTTAACAAATAACTTACAATCCCCCAGAAAAATACGAGATGGCTTTTACACAAAACTGCAACTCATGCAAGACTATGATTGGAACCACAATGGATGCTTCCCTGTATCACACAGTCTGATTTAAATATTTCAAACTTGCCACTAAACCAAGGAGAGTTTTAAGCTAAAAATTCCTCTTTTATGCTTTGAAATGTCTGAAGATTGGATTGGTTAGGAAATATATAATATGTAGATATGAAAGAACAATGATGATGATGATGATGGTAGTGTTGATGGTAACAGTGATAGATGATGACTGATGACTGATGGAAAATAATGACAATGATGATGATGATGCAAACCTTTTGATTTGGATGGAGCAGAAGACGGTGCCCCTCCACCAGGCAGGAAACACTTCCCTGATTTAAAGCTTTCTTCTGGAAGACGAGACATTACCTGAAGAGAAACAAAGAGACAATAAAATAAATAAAACAACATATATATATATAGCATAAACAACAAAAGACAAACAAAATCAAGAAAGACCAAATGGATCAATATCAGTGTTTTTATGATTCTACTAGTTTTAGTCTTTGGACTGCAGCCATGCTTGGAACACTGACAGTGATCAGATCAACCTGTCTTTACCTCAGCCTGCTACTTATTCTATAAAAATCTCTGTTCATTGAAAGATTAAGTTAGCATTTCTAGTATATAGGGACAAAACTTAACACTAGTTACACACACACACACACACACATCAATATTATAAAAGACCAAGTCATCTGGTGCTTGTTTTTTGGTGTGCATTTCCTCTCTTTGTGGCAGGCCATAAGGAATGTAGAAGGAGAAAGCAATGCTTGTGCCGAGAGAGGCAGAGAGAGAGAGAGAGAGAGAGAGAGAGAGAGAGAGAGAGAGAGAGAGAGAGAGAGAGAGAGAGAGAGAGAGAGAGAGAGAAAGAGAGAAAGTATGACAAAGAAAGAGGGGATAAAGAGAGAAAGAATTGTACAGAAAGAAAAAAGGGAATAGGGGGTGGGTTGAAAGGTAGGTAGGTAGGTAGGTGGAAGAGTGAAAGACAGCAGTCAGCAACAAGAACAATGAAACAGATAGTCAGGCAAGCAGACAGGGAAATATAGAGAGCAATGGGGGAAAAGAGTAAGAGAGAAAGGATAGGTGGAAAAACAGCAGAGCTTCTAATATGATGAAGTAACAGAGTCAATGAATGATAGAGAGAGAAAAAATTCAAGTCTGATATTGAAACGTGAAGAAGATTTTGACAGAGAGGAACAAAAAAAAAAGAGAGGGAACTATATATATGTATGCATGTATGTATGTATGTATGTATGTATGTATGTA
>NC_068981.1:197259656-197266599 GCF_001194135.2 Octopus bimaculoides | reverse complement strand
TATATATATATATATTTCTTTTACCGGTTTCAGTCATTTGACTGCGGTCATACTGGAGTACCACCTTTAGTCAAACAAATTGACCTCAGGACTTATTCTTTGTAAGCCTAGTACTTATTCTATCAGTCTCTTTTTGCCAAACTGTTAAGTGACGGAGGACGTAAACACACCAACATCAGTTGTTAAGCGATGGGGGGGTGCTGTTATGTGTCACTGTCGCCAGCCACAACTATGATTCTTCTCAAGCACAGCAAATTTCTAAGGGCCACAATCACTTGTCATCACCTCCATAAGACCCTACATGCAAAGATCATGCTTCACCACCTCATCCCATGTCTTCCTGGGTCTACCTTAAACAAAAAATATATAAAAAATAAGATTCTTACCAAAATTTCTTTGCCGCCAACTGTCAAAGTGTGATCTTCTTCAAGAGAACTGAGCATGGATTCCTTATAACCAGACATTTTACCAATCCTAACAAGAGATCAATGAATCAATCATAAATATATCCAATTTCAGAAACAGAAATATTATTATTTACATTTGACGGATATTTGTCCTCATCTTGTTTGTTGTTAACACAACGTTTTTGGCTGATATACCCTCCAGCCTTCATCAGGTGTCTTGGGGAAATTTCGAACCTGGGTTCTCATTCCTAATGTATTTTTCGATGTTATTATTATCATTATTATTATTATTCAGGTCACTGTTTGGAATCATGGGCCTTCAGACTATCATCTCTTCGGCCCCATGAAAGAGGGTTTGAGAGGCAAACATTATTCCAGTGACAAGGAAGTGAAAACTATAGTGAAGAAGTGGCTCAAAGAACAGTCAACAGAATTTTACGGGGCAAGGATACATGCTCTCATTCAAAGGTGGAACATTGCTATTGAGAGAAACGGTGACTATGTTGAGAAGTAGGGATGTGATCCACAGAGGACCAGCTTCATTTTGACGTTTGATACATGTTCCTGTGTTGGTAATTATACCTGTCCTAAACAAAATGGTATTACTTTTTGATTCACCCTCGTATTTACCTGTAATTAAAGTCACTGAGACAAAAGTTATGCAACAGAATTGATTAAGAACTTTTTCTTCAATTGTGTTCCAAAAATCACATTAATATGTCGATAAATAAAATAGCTACAGTTGTTTAATGAAACCAGTCTAAATTCTTGATGATTTTAGAATTTAATTGAAACTCATAAGGGATGTGTTTTACTTAGAAATATTGTAATGAAAGAGATGTCTGTTTTTCCCTGCTGGAATGGGTTGGACACTTCAACAGGAGCTGGTGAACCAGAGGACTGCTTCAAGCACCAATGTCTGCTTTAGCATGGCTTCTATGACTGGATTCCCCACCAAACACTTTACAGAGTGTACACGGTGCTTTTTACATGGCACCAGCAGAAATGAGGTTACCAAGCAACTTGCAGGACCGGAAATAATGAGAAAAGAAAAAAGCCTCTTTGATCAATTGGGAGTTGGGGGTAGAGTATTTGAAATAGGAGAATATAGATATGTATACAGAAGGCTTCTTTCAGTTTCTTCTACCAAAATCCACTCACAAGGCCCAAGATGTCATGCAGTAGGATCGAACCTGGAACCATATGGTTGAGAAGCAAACTTCTTCCCACACAACCATGCCCGAGACCACTGAAAGATGAAACACCAAGTTGACCTCTATGAGAACTGAACTCAGAACATGAAGATATGTATACAACTAAAAATACAGTAAAATATTTAGTTCCACACCCAATTACCTACTCCCACCAACACCTCCCACCAACAGCACACACACACACACACACACACACACACACACACACACACACACACACACCAAGTTGCAATGATAGAAGATAATTTGAAGACTTACTCTTTCCCATCCATATCATACAGGGTAACTTTACGTCCATGGGTCACTAATACAGCATCACCTTCCCATTTTTTGTGCTGCAAAAGAGAAAGAGAAAAATCAATAATTGATAACCAATAATTACAGGTTACATAGTTTGGTGTGTTTGTAAGGAATCACTAATTTCTGACCAATGTGGTCTTGTGTCTTTGTAAGATATCAAGACTTACACAATGGTGGAGGTACAGGTTCCTATCTCATTAATACAATCAAAATAGAAAAATTTCTAACTTGCATGAAGAAAGTCTATTACAGGCTATTACAGGTAGCTGTGGCAATTTCAGGTGTGGCTGTGAAGTGAAGAAGTGCTTCTCAACCATTTGGTCTTAGATTCTTCTGCATGACACCTTGGGCAAAAAATGTCTTCTACTATAACCATGGACTGAACGAAGCCTTGTGCATGGATTTGGTAGAGAGAAGCCAAATGAAACCTTATCTCGGCATCACAGGATGGTTATAAATGAGCACCACCATCAAGCTAGTGAGGTTGTTCATTTCCAGTCTTCTGCAGAAAGCATGTCTGGCCATGGAGAAATATTAGCTTGCTTGGAAACAGATGTGAGGTTAGAGAGACGAAGGCAGCCGGGTTGTAAGAAATCTGCCACAATACATTCTGGATGACCAATGCAAGCACGGAAAGAATGGACATTCAATGATGATGAATTCCTCAAAGAAAATTCCTGAGCAGACACTTTACATCAGTGGTTCTTAAATGGTATTAGCATGCGGCCTGCTTGTGCACCACAAGACACATCTACACATGTGTTGTGGACATTCAAAATATAACTTAAAGGTTTAGCAAAGCCATACTAATGCTTGAGTGTCTTAAAAACAATCATCGTCATCATCATCATAATCATCATCCTCCCCTTTTAATGTGTATTTTCTCAGCTGAGATGGGTTGGCTGGGTTGCCAGGAACCAACGGATTAGACAACTGCATCATGCTTCAACATGGTTCTGTGGTTGGAAGTCCTTCCTAACACCAGCCACTTTACAGAGTGTGTACTAGGTACCTTTCTGTGGAACTAGTACACTAGAGAGATCACCATGTACCTTGCAAGACTGAGATCCCCTTCAACTAAGTGGGACAAAAGTAAAGAGAGAGGGAGGGGGTAGCTCTATGAGGAGGAAAAAAGAGGCTGGAACATGTTTCTTGTGGTAGATGAGCTACATGTCTACAAGCAATATACAAGAGCAGGTGAGGGTAATCAAGGTGAGACTGAGAAGAGAAATAAAAATGGTGGCGATGAAGGGACTGAATCTCACTGCACAGCACCTTGAGCAAGTGTTTTCTCCTATAGCCCTAGACTAGCCAGTACTCTGTTGTGTCTTGTGAGTGAAACTATAAGGAAATTATGAGGAAGCCTGTCATGCATGTGTGTGGGCATGTGTCTTTATGTGTCTCCACACCACCACCACCATCACAGCCAGTATTAGTTTCTCCACATTCCCATAACTTAGCTGTTCAAGAAAAAGAGATCAACAGAATAAGTTCCTGACCCAAACTTAGTGGAGGCACGTGGCACAGTGGTTAGGATGTATGGCTCATAATCCTAAGATTGTGGTGTCCATTCCTGGACGGGGTAAGACATTGTATTCTTAAGCAAAACACTTCATTTCACATTACCCCAGTACACTCAGCTGGCAAAAATCAACCACAGAAACCAGCAAAACGACCCCTTTAAGTCTATACGGCTCAGTAAGGAGCCTTATCTCTAAGTATTGGGGGTTGATTTGCTCCACTAAAAACACCTTTCCAAAGCAGTGCTCCAGTATGACCACAATCTAAAGACTGAAACAAAAGAATAGAAAATAAAAGAATACCTGAACCCTTTTTTTTCTATTTAATTAAGAAAACCAACGATATTCACCTTCTTCTTTGAGAGTTTGCTCCAAACTACAGAGTAATAATTCTCTACAGATGGAGAGGCTGCAGAATTAGATCCATTCTGGACATTGCTTTCATTATCTGCAACAAATAAATAAAAAGAATAGTTATACAAGTTGGTGAGGGGGAGGGGGTACACCCAGCCAATACAAAAACAAACAAGGGTAGAGACAATTGTTTAAGCCTTTTGTCAACGTATTTCTGCTGAATATACTGTGTTTGTTTCAATTAATTTGGAAAATAGTGAAGACTAGTAAAATAGCTTTGTTATTAATTAAGCTGGTGTTGAGAACATAAATAACATGAAATCTAAGTGGTAAGTTTTTACTATAAAACAAGAAGCCTGTAATCCTAGAACCAGAGTTGGTGTCGGGTAGTTTGATATCAAAAGAATTAATCCAGCTAGAAAACCTCTCTTTCTTTCCCTCCCTCTCTCCCTCCCCCCTCTCTCTCTCCAGCTCATTAGAAAAAGTAACCAAAACTGCATGAGGAGTATATACAATATGCACAGGAAGTGAACAGTGAAAAAGTTTTTTAAAAAAACAAAGGAAGAAGAATCTAGAGTGGTGAGCATCAGGTGTACTTTGAGACAAAATAACTGCCAACATTATAGAGATCAAATCAAACGTTATTTCAACCAAAATCAAAATGGAATAATCTGTAAAGATACTTTAACAAAAATCCATAATCTTGAAATATTTATAAAGAAACTAACAGAAGATGCTAAAAGCTAAACAAATCATAAAATTATTTTGAATTAACTCCAAGAAGCAGGATACCTGAAGAAAATAAATTTCAAGAAAGAGCATTGTAAATATTCAAGCTACATGCCAACTCTCTTTGATAAATCAATATTTCACAACTGAATCATCATCACCATCAATGGCCATGTTTCATATGATCCAGTAAGCCCAAAAACTGCATTATGCCCCAGTTGTCTGTTTTGGCATGGTTTCTATGGCTGGACAATGTCCTGCCTAACATCAACCCACTTTACAGCATGCATTGGGTGCTTTTGTCTTCATGCCACCAGCACTAGTGAAAGTTACCGTACAGCTTACAAGACTAGAAACCTCAAAAGAGGCACCTTTACACTGGATGATGACAGGGTTGAGGTATGAGATAGAGGGCCAATGTAGGACAGATTTCTTGCTGTAGAGGAGTGACATGCCTACTCACATTTTAGAAGAGAGGGCAGCAATGGCTGGAGTGGGTGGGTCAGGAAGAGATAAAAATAGCAATGATGAGACATATGTGGAGCCTAAAGATACGGAGTAAGTAGGATTGAATGGGGGCTGAAGAACCAAGAGGACAAGAAGGTAGAGGGTGTATGAATGTATAAGAGGGAGAGACAAAGAATGGCTGGTTAAGTGGAGAGAGTGAGATGAGGGGTGGGTGAGGGTGGAGAGCAACAGAGTAGTACGGATGATACAGGAGAAGGATGAGAGAGCTGGTGTGTGTGTGTGTGTGTGTGTACATATATACACACATGAACAAACATATAATGTCAATGGGAGGGACAGTTCCCTGTTGAATTTGGTACAGAAAGGTTGAGCCTGAAAATCTGCAGTAAAAATGTAGATTGACAGGGAACCAACACTTGATGGTGACCACTCAAAAGAAAAAAACAAGAACATCTGGTGTTTTTTATTGTGACAACTATACTAGACATTGAACACAGAGCTATCATGATTCTGTGCTTATCATCTGAAGTACAGAGAGAGATCATATACATGTTACCTCCACTTCAACTGTAGAAACCAGATCTATCTGGAGGTGGTGGCTTTCCAACATCTCCCCTTTACTAATTATTCATTCTAATTTTTAGCCAACAATTTTAGGAGGGATTACTCGATTACACTGACCTCAGTACTTGACTGGTTCTCTATTTTGTCAACTCTGAAAGGACAAAAGCCAGAGCCAACCTCAGCAGCATTCAGTCTCACAATGTATAAAACCAGAAGAAATTCCACTAAGCAATTCGCCCACCCATGCTGACGGTTCTACCAGCTTGCCATCTTTTCAACTGTGATTCACCATCACCATCACCATCATCATCAACAACAACAGTTAACATTCATTGTCTATGATGGCATGGATTGGATGGTTTGACAGGAGCTGGCAAACCAGAATCAGTGCTTTTCACATGACACCAGCACCAGTGCTTTTTATGTGGCACCGTCACCAGTGCCTCTTACACACTACCATCACCAGTGCCTCTTACATGGTACTATCACCAGAATTATGAAGTAGAATAAGCCTTACCTTGTTTGTTTTCTGACGATAAAGCCAGTGGGGAATGGTATACTGCCAAATGTGTTTTCCCAGTTGACTGACTCGATGCGATCGATGGGTTACTTTTCGCACATGCAAATGTACGTGGAATTGAAGCTGGCGAGGAACTGTTTTGCGAGGAATTTTCATCATTTTTGTAGTCTCCATTCTGATCCGTGTCCGGGTTTGTCAGAACATTCAAACCTCTGAAATAAGGAAACAACAATATTTTAAACTGTGGCAAATGTCAACATGTCTTTAATCTTTAATGTTTTATCTCGTTTAGTCAAACTGTCTCCAGTACTTTTTGTTCAAGGCTGGCACTTATTCTATTGCTCTCTTTTACTGAACCACAAAGTTATGGGGACGTAAATAAACCAACACCGATTGTAAAGTAGCATGTGGACAAACACAAACACACACATACAAGATGGGCTTCCACAGTTTCCATCTGCTAAAATTACTCAAGTGTGAAATGTATAGACAATCCCCCATTAACCCAGCCTAAGAGTATATATACATCGGGTGTGCCACCACCATCCCCCAACTGGTCCCCCTTCCCAGTGGCACATAAAAAGCACCATGTGAATATGGTCGATGCCAGTGCTGTAAAAAGCAACCACTACACTCTCAGAGTGGTTGGCATTAGGAAGAGCATCCAGCTGCAGAAACCATGTCATGTCAGATTAGAGCCTGGTGCAGCCTCCTGGCTCACTAGTCCCCAGTCAAACCATCCAACCCATGCCAGCCTGGAAAACAGACGTTAAATGATGATGATGATGAATCTCTCATTATTCCAGTTTAGGAGAGAGGTATCTATAGGAGATATGTATGCATGTGTGTGTGTGTGTGTGTGTGTGT
>NC_068981.1:197258728-197259007 GCF_001194135.2 Octopus bimaculoides | reverse complement strand
CCAGCATCATCGTCATGACCAACACGATTCTACGATTACTACTAACCAGCATCAATCTCCACCAGCGTCTACACGACTTTCTATGTACACCAAACTAAACCACCGCGGCACATCTCTCTCTTCGATTCTGTTAGGTGACTTAGCTTCACCACGATAATAAATAGACGAGATTTCAGCCAGCGACGAATGACGAACATCTGTATAACAAGAATCACGGCCCGGCATGGAAGCCACCACATCACAACTAGTGATCAGCTCTGCCACACACAGCCTCAACTC
>NC_068981.1:197253064-197258718 GCF_001194135.2 Octopus bimaculoides | reverse complement strand
GTGACGCGTTTAAATAAAAGGAGTCCTCTATTTTTCCATTCGTCACCATTTCTCCTTTTTGAGTTTGCACGGTCGTCCTTACATATATATATACACACACATATACAGGGTTGGACAAAATAATGGAAACACCTAGCATCATGGCATCATAATTTTGAAATATTTATAAAACCGTAAAAATCTTTTTGATTTTTATGTTTTTTGATTTTTTAATTAGTGTTGCTTAATATGTTTTGCTAAAATTGCTGTTTCTTTTCAGATATCATCAAAAAAAGGTAATTAAAATTCATTAAAATGACAGATCTATCGGACTTTCAAAGAGGTCAAATTGTTGGTGCTCTTATGGCAGGCGCTAGCGTAATGAAAACAGCTGAAATGTTTGGTGGTGACATGAAATGTTATAGGGAGTCAGATAACACAGGTAAATAAAGGATAGACATAATTACCTGTTGAAAAGGGGAACATTCTTTCGGTCTTCATTCTCCCCCTGAAATCGTATTAAAGAAAGAAAATTAAATAAATGGAAACCACAACCATTAACATAATTTATTAATTCATGTATAAAGAATATTGTATAAAAGGAGTTAGTAATAAGGGTTAGAGAGGATTTGGGATAAAAAAAACTGTGAAGGATGAAAAGTGATTTGTATAAATGTGAGGAATAGCTGTTGAAATGCTAATAATGTCTGCTCAATAATAATAAAAATAATAAATGCCTTGATGCAGTATCGGGCAGTGGCTCCCATGGCTTCTGGTCTTAACTGATTGGAAGTGTTATCATGAACATTGTTTTGTCTCTGTATAAAAAGATGGGTTACAGCAAATATTCTGCTCAATACCACAGATTTGCTTGTCAGTTGTTTGACTGTAACCAGTTGAGCATGTCCCTTGGTGGCTGACGATATGTGCATCTCTGATCATGAGCAGAAGTAGTGGGGGAGTATCATAGCTATGTGTTGAGAGGGATTCTTTGGGGTTTGGATAATTCACCTTTGGAAACATGGGTGTTTTGTTCAACATCCTTAAACAAACTTTATTCAGGGATCTTTTGAGCGTGATGGGCTACTCGACCTGAAGAAAATTCTAACTGGGCCCCACCTGCTAAATCATGCGCCATTTAATATTGATATGAGATCACCATGTCACGCACATATGGTTGTGATGCATGTGCCTGGTGTACCCTTATCAGACGGGTAGTCATGATGGGTATACCGGGCTTCGTATATTTTATCCCAGTGTCACTTTGATGGCATGCACTGCTCTCGCACTCAATAATAATAATAATCCTTTCTATTTTAGGTACAAGGCCTAAAATTTTAGGAGAGTACCAGTACTCAACTGGTACTTATTTTGGTGACCCTGTTGATTGGTTGGTGTTGGGAAGGTCAGCCAGTTGTAAAAGCCTTGCTAAAACAGACACAGAAGTCTCATGCAGCTTCTGTCAAATTGTCCAATCCATTTTTGGAGTGGTTGGCATTAGGAAGGGCATCTAGCCATAGAAACCTTGCCAGATCAGATTGGAACCTAACCCTAACCCCACTCCCCCCTCCAGCTTACCAGTTTTCAATCAAACCATCAAACCCATGCCAGCATGGAAGGTAGACCATTCAAGCGTTGGGCCTCTTGAAGGCGGTGACAGGTGACCAAGACCCTTGGTGATATACCATGCCAACAACAACAGCAAAAAGAAGAATTCTTTCTAATTTTGGCACAAGGTCAGCAATTTTAGGGACAAGAGGGAAGTTGATTAGATTAACATCAGTGACCAACTGGTATTTATATCAACCCTGAAGGACTGCAAGGCAAAGCTGACCTCGGTGAGATTTGAACTAAGAACGTGAAGGATCAGAAGCAATGCTGTTAGGAGACAGCAGCAGAAAGAGTTGTCTGCTGCTCTGGCAATTCTTGCATTTACCATTCTGATTCCTCCATCAACAACAACAACAACAGCCATTACAATAACAGTCTTGGAGACAATATCTTTTATTTTTTTTACTTGTTTCAGTCATTAGACTGTGGCCATGCTGGGGCACCACCTTGAAGAGTTTTAGTCAACCCCAGGACTTCTTTGTAAAACCTGATACTTATTCTATCAAATCCTTTTTGTCGAACTGCTAAGTTACAGGGATGTAAACACACCAACACCGGTTGTCAAGTAGTGTGGGAGGGGAGGGGGGGCACAAACACAGATACACCATATATATATATATATATATATATATATATATATATATATATGACAGGCGTCTTTTAGTTTCCATCTACCAAATTCACTCACAAGGCCTTGGTCAGCCCAAGGCTGTAGGAGAAGACACCTGCCCAAAGTGCCATGCAGTAGGACTGAACCTGGGACCTGAACCTGTGGCTGATAAACAAACTTCTTACCACAGAGCCATGCCTGTGTCTACAAATATACTATGGCACTCCGTCCGTTATGACAACGAGGGTTCCAGTTGATCCGATCAACAGAACAGCCTGCTCAGGAAATTGACGTCTAAGTGGCTGAGCACTCCACAGACACGTGTACCCTTTGCATAGTTCTCGGGGAGATTCAGCATGACACAGAGTGTGACAAGTCTGGCCCCTTTGAATTACAGGTACAACAGAAACAGGAAAAAGAGTGAGAGGAAGTTGTGGTGAAAGAGTACAGCAGGGTCCGCCACCAGCCCCTGCCGGAGTCTCATGGAGCTTTAGGGGTTTTCGCTCAATAAACACTCACAACGCCCAGTCTGGGAATCGAAACCACGATCCAACAACTGCGAGTCTGCTGCCCTAACTTCACTAGAAAATGGTGGCATGACAACAGTAGCAGCAGTTTTAAGGCTTTCGCACAGTCAAGGAGAAGTAGTTGAGTTGAAGTTTTAAGTCTTTAGCATTTAAACTGGCCATATCAGGCCCAAAGATTCTACTTGCTTCATGTTTGAACTGGCCAGATCCAGTCTCTCACACCTACTTTACAATGTCATTCTAAAAATAAACAATCACACCATCAACAACTCAAAGCTATGAGATAATGCATGATTAATAATAAAAATGTTAATAAATATAGGCGTAGGTGTGGCAGCTTGCTTACCAACCACATGGTCCCAGGTCCAGTCCCACTGCGTGGCACCTTGGGCAAGTGTCTTCTACTATAGCCTCGGGCTGACCAAACTCTTGTGAGTGGATTTGGTAGACGGAAACTGAAAGAAGCTCATCGTATATATGTATATATGTATATATGTATGTGTATGTTAGTGTGTCTGTGTTTGTTCCCCCAACATTGCTTGACAACCGATGCTGGTGTAAAACGTCCCCATAACTTAGCGGTTCAGCAAAAAGGACTGATAGAATAAGTACTTGGCTTACAAAGAATTAAGTCCTGAGGTTGATTTGCTTGACTAAAGGCGGTGCTCCAGCATGGCCACAGTCAAATGACTGAAACAAGTAAAAGAATTTAAAAAATAAGTTTTACATTTGACAGAAGAATCTGGAAGTTGAAGGATTAAACCGAAAGTCATTATAAGTTGAATGAGAATTACATTAAAGGGAAGTATTTGGTAACAACCAGATGGAAGGGATATAATTCTTGGTGTGTAGTAATATACCGCTTTGATGAGACAACTATAAGGGTCTCGTTAAATAATATTTGTTTACTGTTTATATACATGGCCCAAGGAAGGTCTGGTGTCTGGTACCAATGAGAGTGAGAAGTGAAGATCTTGCCATTGTTCAGATGAACTTAGATTGAGGAAAGGGTAATTTGGTCCTCATTAAAGAAGTATTCGGCTCGACACTCTTCTGGCAGCTCCTGCAACCAAGCTAGTGCCAAACGTGTGGCCAAACTATGGGTTAGAGAATCTCAAACCTCCATACAAGTGGTTGATTACAGAGAGCTCAATATAAAATGGTAAAGGTACATACGTGATAGAGAGGTCAAGATTATGTTATAAAGGTACAACGGACAATATGAGAGTTGAGATTATTCAAGACTCAAACAGCTGTTGTCTTCTATGTTCACCCATTTACTGAAATGCTCCAAGAACTAAACACAAAAGCATAAACTTCTTCAATGTTTTGTCTTTATACACTGTAAAGGATAATCCATCCAGATTAACAAGTAACCCCTTGCAGAATATTTCCACACAGTATTTTGAACTATCTGTTCTCTGCAAACTATTTGGTCACTAAAAACTTAAAATGCAGGGGAGGGAATTTACATCACAAGAATTTAGACCAGTGGTTCTCAACGTTTTTTAATATCCAGGCCAGATCCAAAGCCTGGGGTTTTTGGTGGGGACTGCACCAAAAAAAAACTAAAAACACAAATCAATATATTTATGGAGGGGAAGACTGTTAAGGACCGTTGGCAGAATGCTTGAGAGCTGTGGTTGAAAAACTTCAAGAGAACCTGAAACAACTCATTTTTAACTGGGGAACTGGAAGTAGATAAAGCTATAAATAACAGTAAATATTGGCTTTGGTTAGCTTGAGAAGCTTTTAACTTCTTTTGATCCATGCTATTAGCAATTTTCTTCACTACTTCAGGGAGTGATGACCCTGGCTCCAGCTGACAGTACCTGGTATGGGCCCCTACCCAAGGTTACGGAAAGGGGACAACCTTCAAAAATCCGGAGTGGAGCCCCGTAGGCGGTTTAGTATTCTGCTCGACACTCTTCCGGCAGCTCCTGCAACCAAACTGGTATCAAACGTAATGCTCTGCACTCCTTTGGACTACGTCAGCAAGGTCAAGAGGGGAATCCTGACGATTGGGCTACCCAGGATTTTCTTACACCTAGCCCAGGCCTGCACAAAACTGGAGAGGACACTTCAGTGCTGCTGTAAAAAGTGGCAGCTACATCTGCGTCCCCTGCCAGAGGGAGTGTTTGTGAAGGATAGGACTACGCAACCACAGCAGGAGATGTAAAGGACATGGAATGTAAAAACCAGACTGGATTATTTAATTCACAACTCCATTGTCTCCTGAGACACAAGGATGCCAACAACAACAATTTACTTCAAGATCTACAGTTAAGAATGAATGATTTCCTTTTGCAAAATGGACTAAAATTCCAACACTTGAACAACCTCACCTTAAAAGGTGTCAAAAACCTTGTCCTCTTCGCTGCTCCTGTTTGGCTGGGAGCTATAGAACGCCTCATTGAAAACCTGACAAATATAAAAAAAATTAATCATTTCTTGATTTTGTTTTTTTCATAGAAAATTTTAGACAAAAAAACAAAATAGATGAAATATTCTGGTTTCTGCACAAATTTAACCACATTTAGTTGATCATCATTATCATTTAATGTCCATTTTCCATGCTGGCATGGGTTGGACAGTTTGAGAAGGTCTGGTGAGTTGGAGGCCTGCACCACACTGCAGTCTGTTTTGGCATGGTTTCTATGACTGGATGCCTGCCTTTCCTAACACCAACTACTTAACAGAGTGTACTGGGTGCTTTTTGCATGGCACCAGAATAGACGCCTTTTATGTGGCACTGGTACAGGTGCTTTTTAAATGGCACTGGCACAGGTGCATTTTATGTGTGGCACTGAATATTGAGAGCTTTATTATTATTATTATTATTATTTATGGAAGCTTCTGGCTTTTATGTTCTGAGTTCAAATGCTGCTGAGGTTAACTTTGCCTTTCATCCTTTTGGGGTCGATAAA
>NC_068981.1:197251203-197252216 GCF_001194135.2 Octopus bimaculoides | reverse complement strand
TTTTATCAACCCGCCAAAGGATAAAAGACAAAGTTGACCTTAGTGGAATTTGAACTCTGAACATAATGGGTTGGAAGAAATAGCTCTAGGCATTCTGCCATCTTACTGCCTTAATTGCTGGAATAATAAGATTAATAATAAAAATAATGATGACAGGTGCAGGAGTGGTTATGTGGTTGAGAAGCTTATTTCCAAACTATGTCATCTTCGGTTCCGTTCCACTGCATGGTATCTTGGACAATTGACCCTAGTCATGTGTGTGTGTGTGTGTGTGTGTGTGCGTGTGTGTATACGCTTGTCGTGACACCATGCGGTGGTTGTAAATGAACATCACGTCATACAAATTGGTGGTGTTTGTGTCCAGTCTGCTGTGTAAGAGTTGTCTGTCCAGGTATGAGGAGACATTACATTACTTGGAAATAGATGAGGGTTGGTGACAGGAAAGGCATCCAGACATGGAAAATCTGCCTCAACACATACATTATATACATGTCTCAGCTTGTGAAGACCTGTTGGGACAAGTGAGATCGAAACTGAACCAAATTCGATGACTGGTACCTGTGCCAGTGGAGCGCTAACAGCACCATCTGAGCAGGATCACTGCCAGAGTAGCAGTCTTGCTCCCGTGTCGGTGGCACATAAAAAGCACCATTTGAGCGCGATTGTTTCCAGCTTTGTCTTATTGGCACTCGTGCCAGTGGCATGTGAACAAAACATAAGACTGACTCCTGTACAGGTGGCACATAAAAAAACACCATTTGAGCGTGGCCGTTGCCAGTACCTCCGAACTAGCCCTCGTGTCGGTGGCACATAAAAAGCACCCACTACACTCACGGAGTGGTTGATGTTAGGAAGGGCATCCAGCTGTAGAAACTCTGCCAAATCAGATTGGAGTCTGGTGTAGCCATCTGGTTCGCATGCTGCATGTGCTGGTGCCACATAAAAAGCATTTGTGCTAGACTCATGTAAAAAGCACCCAGTACACTTTTTTTCTTCTTTTTTCTACTCTAGGC
>NC_068981.1:197249756-197250824 GCF_001194135.2 Octopus bimaculoides | reverse complement strand
GGACAGACAAACGGATTAGGTCGATTATATCGACACCAGTGCGTAACTGGTACTTAATCTATCGACCCCGAAAGGATGAAAGCAAAGTCGACCTCGGCGGAATTTGAACTCGGAACGTAACGGCAGACGAAAGACTGCTAAGCATTTCGCCCGGCGTGCTAACGTTTCTGCCAGCTCGCCGCCTTGAACCCAGTACACTCTGTAAAGTGGGTGGCATTAAAAAGGACATCGACCTGGTGTAGTCGTCCAGCTTGTCAGCTCCCGTTGAAACGCCCAACCCATACCAACATGGAACGACGATGACATACCAATCAACAGGGCCTTGCCACTCCACTTGTTAGAAATAGCAATCAAACTTCCGTTAAATCACACCCCAGCACCTTAACAAAATAAACGATTGTATAAAAACGACTACACCATATAATATTGTATTTTAGAATACTTTTGGTCATAGGTCAAAGTCAAATACGACTAAATATTTGAGCAGAGGAGGGTTAAAAAGGGGGGAAATAAAACTACCCAGTCCGACGCTCAACTACTCTTGCAGCCATCAATATGATTGTTGTTGTTATTTAGTCTCAGATTAGTTCGGATCCAAGAGACAGAAATGATCAAATGCGTTCCAATCGTAACCACCATCACATGGTTTTTATATATCAAGGAGTAGAACATTCAACGTGTCCTTCATTGAAGATTTGAGGAAGATTTAGCTGCTATTTCTAACAGGTCACTTTGTCACCGATAAAAACAGGAAAAGGAGAAGTTTTGGAAAGTGGGAGGAGAAATTATTATTATTATTATTATTATTATTATTATTATTATTATTATTATTAAGGCGGCTAGCTGACAGAAGCGTTAGTGAGTCGGACAAAATGCCTAACAGCATTCCTTCCAGTTCTTTGCGTTCTGTGTTCAAATTCCGCTGAGGTCAACTCGGCTATTTATCCCTTCGGGGTTCATAAATAAAGTACCAGTCAAGTACTGAAGTCATCGTAATTGACGTGCCCCTCCCCTCAAAACTGCTAGGCTTTTCTGCCACAATTAGAAAGAATTATTATCATTTATATA
>NC_068981.1:197244983-197249511 GCF_001194135.2 Octopus bimaculoides | reverse complement strand
GTGGTTTAGGGGTCGCAAAACCAGGGATCAGATCGTATGACGTCTAATATCTTTAACCGCCTTTTGGTTCAATCAAATGTACGAACACACATATATGTACAGAGATTTATAAACATATGTACATATACATACATATATATATACCAGTGGTTCCCCACCTTTTTACTACCAAGGACCCCTTTCTTATGCTTTATATATATAAATGAAATTTTGAATTTAGTTCACAGACCCCCCCAGTACTACCTTTGCGGACCACAGGTTGTGAATCATATATATATATATATATATATATATATATATATCCCTGACTTATGGTCTCTTACACGACTCACACATATATATACACACACGCGTTAATGTTTGTTTGTATGTAATGTTATATATAAAACAAACGTTAACCGGAAATTTGCTTAATAGAACTGAGGCCAGACTTCGAAGTCACTATCAACCTTTTATATAATACACACACATCAATATTATGTTCAAAATTAGGCATTTATGTACAGAGATGCCTGTGTGTATGTGTGTGTGTGTATAAAGAGTACAACTAAAGACTTGCCAAGAGAGGTGTTGGTGTTCAAATGACGAATTGACACAGAATCACTTAAATGTTGTAGGAACAATTTTTAGTCTTAAAAAAGAAAAAAAAGCCATTTCCTCCCCCACCACCGAGCTGTTGTCAGTAAACTTTGAGACACACATCTCATCAGCATTGTCTAAACGGATTGAGTACTTGGGATTGGGGCGGCAGACACCGCCTTCTCAACTTTGGAACTGAGGACAATAACCTCTTACTTACGTAACACGTGGGTACACACACACACACACATATATAAGCACACACACACATATACACCATATGCATACACAAATGTATGTACACACACACACACACACATGTATATATATATATATATACATTTATATGTATATAATGCGCAAACATATACACACATAACACAAATATACGCACACATACATACACACGGGAAGAGAACTTTATAAAAAATGCTAAGGTAGTAGTGGTGGTGGTGGTGGTGGTAATAGTGGTAGTAGTAGTAGTAGTAGTAGTAGTAGTGGTGGTAGTAGTAGTAGTAGTAGTAGTGGTGGTGGTGGTAATAGTGGTAGTAGTAGTAGTAGTAGTGGTGGTAATAGTGGTAGCGTTAGTAGTAGTAGTAGTAGTGGCAGTAGTAGTATTGGTGGTGGTAACGATGATGATAATGATGAGTTATGGAGGCGATAATAAATATTAATGTTTTGTTGTCTGTGGTGGTGCTTAGTTTCGATCGAACAGGTTTATGGTTAAAAGATATTCCAGCCGTGACCATCCCATCTCTTTTTAAGGTTGTGTACAAGCACTGCATTAAAACAAATGTTTCCTAGCTTTTATTTTTTTTTTAAATAGTAGGAAGATTTAGGTGCTATGTCTAGCATTTCGTACGACCAGGAAGTGACCTAATGAAGCTAGAACTAACGGTGGAACTTTTAATGGTTTTTGCCTGGCCCTGTGACAACAACACTCACTTAGTAGACAGATATAGGAAGAAAGGCGCACCAGCCATGACCATTCCGTCTTTTAAGGTGACAAAGTGAGATTTGGCTGTTATTTCTAGCCAGAAGGCGAGCACATAGAGGTGTGGTGAGGGAAGGTTGTTGAACCTCCTTCAATGGACAACATAAAAACTTTCTAATTACAATCATAGAGCTTTGCTTTGTTCAGGAATTATTTATTGTAAATTAATGGAGCAGTTCACACTTAAAAACAACATTTTACGGGGAAAATAAGAAAAAAAATGCATTATTAAAAGTGATAATTACATTCTTACATAAGATAGCAAAGTTATGCGTGTGGTTATATATATGTATGTATGTATGTATATATAGGCACAACGGCACAGTTTAGTGCTACCCAAATTTGTTTCCTCAGTAACTTCCTCACAAGTATATATTCGTTCACCAAATTCTAAAGAGATACATTTTCGAGGATGTACATTATGATTATGGAAGTAAGAAGATTAGACAAAAAATTTGGAAGAGTCTTGGATCAATCGTTCCTCTTTTAGACTTTGCTCCCATTAATTTCCAAAATATTACGATTTTTCACCTTTTCTTTTTTCTCTCCCAGATTTCTGGTTGAAGTATATTACGTAATTCACAACCTCGAAAATGATTTTGTTTTCTTTTTTGGCTGCAAAGTCATTTAAAAATATGCATTTTAAAGAGGATTGTTAAGAAACAAGACCCGGAGATAAAGATCCAAAATCCACCCAAGAATTATTGTTTTTATTTTTTTACCTTTTTTGCAATATTACTAATATAGGCATAAGTACAGATGTCAATATAACCATGACCTACACCCTCAAAAATGCATATCTGCAAAATTTCATTCTAAGATTTGCATTCTTCAAAAAGTTGAGAAAGAACGTCTGTAGAGCACCAAACCGTAAAGTGAACTTATTACTTATGAATGTGTGTGTTTATATATATATATATATATATATGCGCGCGGTAAATTGTTCCACAAGCAACACAAGCCATAATTAACCACATTGTGGTTAATTATTAATTATTTAGCGAGTCAAAAGAGGCAAACAGTACTTCACTACCACCGCCGCCCAGGACGTAAAACTCAACTCTCCTCCTACGTGGTCGGCATCCTGCTAGAAACAGCAGTCAAATCTACCCGAAAAGGTCGCCATGACTGAAGAGCCTCTTATCACGGGCCTGTCTACTCGGTCAGAGCTGTCCTGGGGTTAAACACTTCGTGTCCAGAAAGAGCAAGATTTCATGGATATTTATAGTCTGTCTACCACAGCTTACACCGTTCAGAAGACGGTGCTCCAGCATGGACGTGGCCATGATGGCTGAAAGATATCATAGAACATCATGTAAAGTGAAACCAACGAACGTAGCCAGTAGTTCTATTTGCTAGACATAGTAGTTAAATTACTCTCAAAAGACACTTTGGATTAAAAAGAAAAGAACAGGATGGTCACATGTGGAATGGTCTATGAGGACTGATCTGTGGTGAAACAACTTATGGAAGGGTAATCGAAACCGTGTCGCATACATTAATACAACTTGTTGTTTAACCCCAGGTTGGTCATGATCCATCAAGTTTATCATCACAGACACTCCAGCTGTGACCATCCCGTCTTTCTATATACCTAGGACTACATTAGCTAATATGTCCTTTTATTTAAGGCCGACTATGATAAGAGAGAGATATGTAGTTGCTATTTCTAGCGAACTCAGTGACCATGTAGAAAAAGTCTTCCTTGTTGGCTTCACAGAAGTTTTAACAAGTGACGACCATAATGAAAGGTTGGTCGGTTGGTTAGTTGGTGATGGGAAGTGAAAGACAGAAAGAGTGTGAGAGATAGAGAGAGAAACGGAGAGAAAGAATGAGAGAGAGAGAGAGGGACAAAGTGGAAGATAGACAGAGAAAGAAAGGGACAGTGTGAAAGAGAATGGAGAGACAGAGTGAAACAGACAGACTGTGAGAGAGGGAGAAAGAGAAAGGCAGAAAGAGAAAGGCAGAGATAAAGGAGGAGAGAAAAACAGAGAGATAGAAAGAGAGAAGGTTTAAGATGGAAGAATAATTGTGTGAAGTAGGAAAGAAAGAGATGGACATAAAAGTGTGTGGTAAATTTAGGACCAGACGACAAGTTTCGAGATAGTTGTGGTCAGCTCTGATGGAACGACACATACTGAGAGCAGTGGGAAGCAGGAATCCGGCCAGGACCATCTCTCCTTTCAGAAATAGCTCTACCACGACAGTCTCCATTGGGTCTTTTTCTTTGAACAAAAAGTGATTCGGTTGTTGTGTCTAGCAGACTCAGCGACCACGTAGGGGTTTCCTCGTTCATACACAAGCAATTGTGCATGCATTAATGTGCGTGCGCGCGCATATATATACACACACACATATATATATAAATGTGTAACGGGATTAAAGAAAAAACAATATGCACTTATGTATACGTATATATATATATAGATATATATAATACACACACGTGTTTATAGATGGATAGACAGATAGATAGTGAGAGAGACTAATAGATAGATAGATAGATAGACAAACAGATAGATAGGTAGATGTACCACATACACACAAGTTCGTAACAGGCACAGAAATGCAAACACACATACACACACACGTGTGCACAGAGAGAGCAAAGAATAAATATATACATATATATATATATATAAACAGGTCGATGATTAGTACTATTGCCTCGTATTTACATAGTGTATGCATGTGTGTGTATATATGTGGATATATATATATATATATACACACACACAAAGTGTGTAACAGGCGAATATATACAGACATGGACTAATAAATATTGACGATAGATAGATAGATAGTGTGTGAGAGAGAGAGAGACAGAAAAAGATATAAACAAAAAGTATGTGATATTTAATAGATGATAGATAGACAAAAATAGGCATTGATGGGTTGTGAGATGCAGAGAGTATATATACTTATATATATATATATATATATATATATATATAT
>NC_068981.1:197243366-197243868 GCF_001194135.2 Octopus bimaculoides | reverse complement strand
GAGTGTAGAGAGAGAGAGACAGAGAGATCTTGTGTAGAGAGAGAAAAAAAAACTGTGTGTGTATAGAAGAAGGTACTATGTCTGTGTGTCTGCCTCTCTATCTGTGTATGTGTCTGCGTGTGAGAGAAAGGTACTATTTCTATGTACGTATGTGTACGCATCTTCAGAGAGAGAGGGAGATACAAATACAGAGAGAGAGAGGGGGGGGCGATGCAAATACAGAGAGAGAGGGGGAGGTACTATGTGTATGTATGTGTGCAGGAAGGAAGGCTGTAACTGTGTACACATCTGCCTCACTGTCTGTGTATGTATGTATGTATGTGTATGTAGAGGAAGAAATTGTATACGTCTGTGACGATATCTGTGTATGTATGCATATGTGTGTGTGAAGAAAGAAACGATATATATATCTCTTTGGATGTGTACATGTGTTTCTGACTACAAACGTGTATAAGTATATATGAGTGAATATATATATATATATATATATATATATATAGAC
>NC_068981.1:197236866-197243356 GCF_001194135.2 Octopus bimaculoides | reverse complement strand
TATATATATATATATATATATATATATATATAGACAAATGTATGTGTGTGAATATATGTATGTGTGTGAATGTATGTGTGTATATAAAGTATGTATGTGAATATACAGACAAGTGTATGTATATATATGCGTGTCAACCTATATGGAGAATAATGTGTGTATACTTGGTTCTATGTGTGCGTGTATGTGTTTACAGTAAAAGTATGCATATGTGTGTAGAGTGTAAAAGAATGTATTTATATATATATATATAGTGTGTGTGTATGTAGACAGAAAGATAGATACACAAACATAAGGGTGTTTACCGTTCTATTTTCTGAGACTGAAGTATGTATACTTAGTATAAATATATGTATTTAGTTCTCAATCCTATGTGTTTATGTGTATGTGTTTGTGTGTGTGTGTGTGTGTGTGTGTGTGTGTGTGTGTGAAAAGCTCGGGCTGCCTATGTGAAAATGATGTGTGTGTACATGTATTTTTAGCCTTGTGTGGGTGTATAAACCACTAATAGTATATGTATGTGTGCATAGTGACTACGTCCTCTTTCAGTTTACAGTGTATACATACATGTGTGTGTGTGTGTGTTATTTTTGTTTAGAAGTTAAGAGATGGCGGTGCTCCAGCGTGGCCACAGCTCTTCGGTTGAAACTTGTAAAAGAATAAATCAGAGAAAACTGTTTAATACTATATTAACATGCATGTGTGTTGATGATGATATATATATATATATATATTTATATATATATAGAGAGAGAGAGACAGACAGAAAGGTGTATATAAGGTTGATATTCTCGTGTTTATAAACTGTTTAATGCTCGTATTGTGCGTTTACGTATATGTTTGTGTATATATATATATATATATATATATATATACACACACACATATATATACGTGTGTGTGTAGAAACCTGTATTTAATACTATCGTTTGTCTCGCTATGTTAACGGACAGTCACTCACGTGTATATATACATACATACATGCATGCACACACACACACACATATAGATATAGATATATAAAACTGTGTTAATGATTCTGTGTCTGTGTGTATATATGTACGATGTCTATATATCGAAGTATTGTTCTATACCAATATTATTATATACATTCCCTACCAAAAAAGTAACAAACAACCATAATTATTATTTTCCATAATTAACAATAATATCTTTCATATAAAACAATATTTCCGCCCCTGTCTCTATCTTTCTTTTTACATGGTCTCCTCGTGTCCCTACAGCACGTGTGTAGATTTATTGCTGTATACACCCGGTTTAACACTTAGCACTTGATCCGTAGCTACCTTTTATTGGGGTACACTGCATTGAAGCCTTCTCCCTTGCTCTGAACACAACTTCATCCCTCTCTCTCTCTATCTCCCACAGCCACTTAACAACCATTAGTATATGCGTGCAAATATACACACATATATACATACATACAAACATACATTTATATATATATATATATATATATATATATATATGTATCTTGTAGCTGTCGTTTCCGTCATCACACATGCTGGGGTATCACCATGAAGAGTTTAGTCGAACAAATCCACACCTCGGTACTTCGCTTTTTAAGTGTCGTACTTATTTGCATCGGCTTCCTTTGTCGAACAGCTAGATTAGGAGGGACGTAAAAAAACCAACAGCTGTTATCAAACAGGGGTAGGGGGGCAAACACATTCACGCACATGTTTCTCTCGCAGTTTCCCCCTTCTACTAAAACCGATCACAGGGCATTGCGATCGGACCAGGGCTATAATAGAAGACACTTGCACAAGGTGCTGTGCAGTGAGATTGAACCCGAAACCACGTGGCTGCAAATGAGCTTTTATATATAAACACACACATATATGCATGTGTGTGTGTGTGTGTGTGTGTGTATAAGAGTGGTACGTTTAATTGCTCCATTTTTATACATATTTCGTTAATGAAATAAATTAGCCATTTTGTATGAGGAGTTTCCCTTATTAAACAGACATTCCAACTCCGCCCTCCCCCTCTTCTATTCAATTCTTCTTTATTGATTGTGACTAAACACATTGTTACAGCATCACGTACTTCACAGCACATCGTCTACGTACCTGTAGTGTGTGTGTGTATGTATATATAATATATATATGCATGTGCGTGTAATATATGTGTAAGAAATCGATCTCTTGTATATGTATATGATAAATACAAATACAAGAAATTGAAAGGAGCCCGTCGGGTACATTTGTGTGTGAGTTTGTATCTTGACAGCCGGTGTTAGTGTGTTTACGTCCCCGTAATTTAGCGTCTCGACAAATGAGACAGATAGAATAAGTAGCAGATTGGAAAGAAAAGGTACTGGGGTCGAATTATTCGACTGGTAATTCTTGGAGCAGTTGCCCCAGCATAGTCGCAATGTAATGGCTGAAACAAACAGATAATGCGTGTGTGTGTGTCTGCATGTATATGTACACATACACACACCCATATATATATACGCATGTGCTTGAGTGTGTGTGTACGAGATATTGTTGCTATGTGCCTACACACACACATACACGTGCGTGCATACATACACACCGACATATAAGTCAGCCTTGATAGAACACAGACCTAGATATATTAAATATATGAAACAGTAATATCATGTACCCGAGGCAGAGCAGACAGCACGCAGCCGCCATCGCCACTACACGGGTTTATTTTATGTGGTGCCTGTTCGGAGTTTGTTCGCCGAGTTCATTGCCCTCGATGTAGATTACTTGGTCATTCTGAGATTACGTTAAGTTTGGAGGACAAGTGCGAATAGGCAGAGGAGTTAGATAGACTTGTGAATAGTACCTTGTGGTATTTGGAGCGTCCTATGTGCTCGCAGCTGAAGTCTGGCCGAGGTTAACTTTGCCTGTCTGCTTTTGGAGGGGTCTTTAAAGTACCAGTGTACTTCTATAAATCGATTCATCTCTCTCCCTCTCCCTCTCTCCTTCCGTCTCTCACTCTCTCTCTCTCCCTCCCTCTCTCACTCTCTCTCTCCCTCCCTATCCCTCTCTCGCTATGTATTATATATGTGTGTGTGTGTGTGTACATATACATTATATATATATCTATATATATACATATATACATATATCTCGTCAGTGTATCATATATCCGAAAAAGAAGCACATTCTAAAACATGCATATACATAAGTATATTTATTTATTTATTTTATTTTATTTAACGTCCGTTTTTCGTGCTAGCATGGGTAGGACAGTTTGACAGGAATTAGCAAGTGAGAAGATTGTGCTAAGCCCTGCTCTCTGTTTTAACTTTGTTCCTATAACTGGTTGCCCTTCATCATCATCATCATTTAACGTCCCTTGTCCACGCTGGCATGGGTTGAACGGTTTGACTGGACTGGTACGCTGGAAGACTGCACCAGACTCCAGTCTGATTTGGCATAGTTCTCCACAGCTGGATGCCCTTCCTAATGCCAACCCCTCCAAGAATGCAATGGGTGCTTTTACGTGCCACCGGTACAGGTGCCATTTCCGTCACACCCAGGGCGCGTTTACGTACCACTGGCACAGGTGCCAATTTGCATGATACCAGTATCTGTCATGACTGTGATTTTGCTTGGCTTGATGGGTCTTCTCAAGCATGACATAATGCCAAAGGTCTTGGCCATTGCCTCTGTGAGGCCCAACACTCGAAAGGAACTCAGCCACTTTTCCTCCATGAGGCCCAACGTTCAAAAGATGTTCTTTATATGCCACCAGCATATTGTAATGGCAATCACTTTACAGAGTGTACTGGATGCGTTTTGAGTGGCAGCAGCATAGTATAGAGGGACGAAAAAGTGTCTTGCGTTCGAAGAGAAACATGGCTATTTCAAATGGAGAGAGAGAAAAGAAAAAGATAGTGATGATGAGACAGGGAAACAAGGACCCTACACCCAAGCTACAGGGTAGAATATATCTAGTGAAGTGGACTGGGAATGGAGGATGGTGGGTGGGTTTGCAAGATTTGAAAAGCATAGTGAGGGGCAGGGTGGTAAGAAGTTTGCTTCCCAATTCTTGGACTGACCAAAGCCTTGTGAGGGGATTTGGTTGACGGAAACTGAAAGAAGTGTGTCGTATATATGTGTGTGTGTGTGTGCGTACGTGTGTACTGTAGGCAATTCACACATGCACAGTGTGGTGAGATGTGATTCCAAATTCAAAATCTCAGCATTTACTAAAGCCTTGTGAGTGAATTTAGTAGACAGAAACTGAAAGCAGCTTGTTGCACGTGTTTTTGTCTTGACAACCTACCATGGATACATGTTATACAAAAATATTACCTTGCTTGGTAACAGGGGAAGGTTGGTGACTGGTAGAGCATCCAGCTCAACAAAATTCTATTTACATTATTTACATTTGACAGATATTTGTCCTCATCTTGTTTGTTGTTAACACAACATTTCAACTGATGTACTCTCCAGCCTTCATCAGGTGTCCTGGCGGAATTTCAAACCTGGGTTCTCATTCCTAAGATATTTTTCTCATGGTATTATTATTATTATTATTCAGGGCAATGCCTGGAATCAAACTTGGAATCTTAGGGTTTGTAGCCTGCACTCTTAACCACTACGCCATATGCTTGTGAGTAATTATGGAGTGAATTTTAGGGCTTATAACTCTAATATTTTCCTATCCTTCCTTAATGCCGGTTCCCATAAGCTACTCATATCTGCACTAGGCCTGCTTAGGTTAAGTAAGTCCCAGCATATGTGCTGCCTCTTTTAGTTTTTAACCCATACAGGCATGAAAGAGGCAATGTTAAAACAATGATGATGATGATAATGATGTATATTTATACTATGCAGGGTCATAGATCTGTTTCAGCTGATTTGACAAGGTAGAATCAAAAGGTTCCTGGATTAATGATGTTTAATAAAAAAAATAACCCATCTACCTAAGTTTTAACAGTATCTGCTTCAAAACAGTCACCTTGCACAGCGATACACCGGTCCCAGCATTCCTGCCTCTTTTGGAATCCAATCTGGAAGTTATTTGTTGTAAGCGAGTCAAGGGCCATTTGCAATTCACTCTGGATCTCAACAATGGTGCTGAAACGGCAACCTTTGAAACCTTGGGGAAGTGATGGAAGTCAGTAGTTGCTAGATCTGATGAATAGAGTTGATACTGAAGCGATACCATGTTGTTTTTGGCAAGAAACTCATTAATGAGGAGAACTTAGTAACAGGAGACATTGTCGTCTTGAAAAATCCAATTCTTTGCACTCCAAAGATCCAGTTGCTTTCACCGGATGTCTTCCCTCAAACGCTTCAAAACTTCACAGTAGAACTCTCGGTTGATGGTCAGGCCCTGGGGGATGAATTCTTGATACGCAATACCACATTTTCAGGGGTGATGCTCATGGCAGGTCTTTCAGATTGCTCATCGTCTTCCAGCTATGTTCTTCTACTTTTAAAATGCCCGTGCCACTCAAAACACTCAAAACAGCCCATTGCCTCAGCACTGTAAATTTTCCAAAGCATGTTTAATATCTCTATAGCGGACTTCTCAAGTTTAACGCAAAATTTCACGTAGGCTCCTTGTTCCTGTCCCTGACAAAAATCGCAGACTATAGCATACACATGATCAGAAAAACACAAATTTCACAACTTTCAAAGGAAACACAGCGATGTTACTTGGCACATTGCCTCATGAAGGTCACTGCTAGCTCTCACTATGCACGCAACTATGTGCTGCTATCTGTTGTTGTGCAACAGAACTAGTCCGGGAACTTTTTGATACCATCTCGTATCACTCAGTTTCGCACATGAGTTAGGTTAGAACTTATGACAGTGCTCATCAGAGAGGCTGATATAGATCCCCTATTATTGAAAGGCCTGACCTTTGCATGTGCATGTGGTATATTCAGCTTCTTGCACATTAATTTCACAAACTGGTTCAACAAATCGTACATTCTGCATCAAGCACCAACAGAGAATCAATGGAGAACCAACGACTAAAGTGTGATAATACATCTGCTGAGACAGAGTGTAAAGTCAATACCACATTATGGCATATCCAGTGTTGAGATGTACAGGCATACTTCTAACATATGAGTGGCCTAGTGGTTACAGTGTTTGACTCATGACCTTAAGACCATGTGATTAGTTCCCAGGCCCAGCAACATCTTGTATTTTTTACATTTTTTTACTAAATTTCCCTTGAAATATACTGTTTGTTTTGATGAATTTTTAAATTAATGAAGCACATATATAGCAAATTAGCTTTATTGATATTAAACTGGAATTTGAAACAACCGTTTTTTTTTTTCTTTTTGTCTTGGTGACCCTGTCAGTGCTGGGGTGCCATTTAAAATGCACACAGTACACCTTGTAAAATGGTTGACAATAGGAAAGGCATCCAACCATGGAGACCATGCCAGAATAGACAACAATTCCTGCCTTGCCAGCTCCTATAAAACCATCCAACTCATGGATGAAATTAACATGAAATTTTGATAAGGGATTTTAAG
>NC_068981.1:197217851-197236281 GCF_001194135.2 Octopus bimaculoides | reverse complement strand
TGACACAATAATTCAAGTAGGAAAAATAGGGGAAAAAATGTGCTTTAGTATTTTAAAACAATTAAATTAAAATATGTCATATTACTCAGAACTCTGACTTTTTCCTGCATTTCATGAGCCGCACGCATGTGTGTGTGTGTGTGTGGGTATGTGTATGTATATGTATGTGTGTGTGTATATATATATATATATATATTTATTTATTTATTCTTTTATTCTTTTATTTGTTTCAGTCATTTGACTGTGGCCATGCTGGAGCACTGCCTTTAGTCGAACAAATCGACCCCAGGACTTATTCTTTGTAAGCCTAGTACTTATTCTATCAGTCTCTTTTGCCAAACCGCTAGGGTATGGAGATATAAACACACCATCGGTTGTCAAGCAATGTTGGGGGACGTTGTCATCTGCTAGTATTGATACATCAATTAGAAAGCATTTTTTTCTTCATGATCTCTCGAACTCAGAATCTTGGGATTAGTGGCCCATGCTCTTAACCACTACGCCATATGCCCGTGGGTTCGAAATTTTCCCAAGACACCTGATGAAGGCTGGAGGGTATAACAGCCGAAATGTTGTGTTAACAACAAACAAGATGAGGACAAATATCTGTCAAATGTAAATAATGTAAATAATGTACATAATTCCTCATCTCTTAAATATAGAACTATATGAAAGAAAATGTAATGTTTTTCAACATTCACGTAATGGTTTTGTATCAAATTGTATGGTCATTGTCACTGTGTTATACAAGTCATTATATTGTCAGTTAATGATTTAAAATATTAATTGTTTCATTAACTATTACCATTTTTGTGTGTGTTAATTTTAGCAGTGTGTCATTCAATAAGTGTTGCTTCCATCATTTTTTCTTTTTTTTTTTTTGTGAGGAATTTTATAGAATACAGATGTGTTTTTCACAAACATTATTTGGGTTACAAAGCTATCTTCTGCGAGAAATACCACACCATTCTTCCGGGGAATCTCTGGCAGCCAGTTTTGACAAGGAACGAGCCTGTATGCCACCTTTTAACATCAACAAATTCCTGATGTTTGTCTTTCTTCAATTGATGAGAAATGTCAATTTTGTCCTCCTAGAATATTCTAGGTTCAACCATGATGCTTATTTTGGGACTCCTGGGTAGAAAAATCATGCTTGGTTGAAGTGATGTTACTGCCACTTGTTTGTTCTTCAGAGCCACTTGCAACTCCCAGTCAGAATCTTGCTTCAAAATAGAAAACGAATCCCTAAAGGCTGTTTTTGCATTTGAAGCCTTATCGTTCTTCCTTGGAATCAGATACTTGAGTGCTGTGACATCTGCTGCTTGTTGGCTTTCATTACCAATTTATTTTGAGATGTTCTGTGTTTCTTTCAATTGATTTTAAATATAACAAAGAATTTAGTAAAATAACATCGTTGTCATTCAGCTAGTGTTAGGAACATAAATTGTGACTAAGGTTTGGTGGAAGGTTTTAATTCTAAACTAATGAAAACAAGACATTTGTACTACAAAGCCAGAGGCAGTTTCAGCCGGGTTGGTATCAAAAGAGTTAAACTGTTTCCAGGCTGTCCACTTGGCAATTTCTGTAAGGACCTAGTTTTAACTTTCTTCCAGTGCCTTAGAATATTCAGTCAAAATATGGTTCAAGGTGTAAAGAGTTACTCCACATTACTTGCAGGATGGCAGTTTTTCTTTATTCTGATTTTTCGGTTGGTTTAGAGTTGACCACAGGTCAGTCAAAGCACACAAGGGAAAAGACAATTTGCTCTGTTCAGTATCCTAAAATTTCTTCCAGGACTGTGATCTCTAGAGTGCTAATAGACAAGCCCTCCTGCTTTTATTCACAATCTTCCTCTGGCATGGCTGTGAGGTAAGAAGGTTGCTTCCCAACAACATAATTCCTGCTGCACGGAATTTTGTCAGTGAACAGGTCTCAAAACGACGAAAATATTTTGGCAAATTAAATTTAAATGTTGAAGTGAATCTAATGGTTTTTGTGTGTTTCTTAAATGGCTTATAAACACCTTCCACGCTGCAATTGTTTTCGTTCCAGCACACGATCTCAGATCAGGTCACTTGCTATGCAAGTACATC
The DNA here is from genome assembly GCF_001194135.2 of Octopus bimaculoides. NCBI lineage: Eukaryota > Metazoa > Mollusca > Cephalopoda > Octopoda > Octopodidae > Octopus > Octopus bimaculoides. The sequence continues at coordinate 197,234,188 of NC_068981.1, read as the reverse complement.
TCTGTAACTTCTATAACTGTATATGGACAAAGGTTGGAAGCTGTAACTAAATCCATTTATTTCGGAAGTACTTTGAGCACTGCTGGTCTTGAGGATGAAATTTCATACAGAATCATCCGAAGTGCCTTTGCTAGGCTTTTCAAGTGTCTCTTGCCATGCCATAGTATAACTTTCCAAATTAAAGTTAGGCTTTATAGCACACGTGTCCTGCCATCGTTGCTGTATGGAAGTGGGACATGGATTGTTTGTTGTAGGCATTTAAGGCATTTCGAATGATATCATCAATATTTTATTAGTTTAATACAGGCTCGTTGTAGTCAAATATTTAAGAAGCTCTCGTCGTGATCACAAAGTCCTCTATTTGATGCCACTACTTAACATATTATGCAAGAGTTTTATTATAAGCTTGGGTCAATCCAAGTTTTTATGAGCGAAGTAGGGTTAATGGAAATTGAATCGCAACGAGAGCTTCTTAAATATTTGACCAAGACACACCTATATAAAACTAATAAACTATCACAAAAATATTCACTGCAGAAATTCGATAAGTATTACAGATATCTATCAAATCATCAATATTGTTTCAGGAAAATTCTTGAGATAAATTGGAAAGTGGCCATCTGTGATGTGGAGGTACTTGAGAGAAGTGGTAGTAGGAGTGTAGAATCAATGATTTTGCAAAGTCATTTGAGGTGGGGTCGACATTTGGTGAGAATGAATGACGAAAGACTTCCTAAGTAACTTTGGTATGGTAAGGTGGAAGATGGTAGGAGGCCAGCACATAAAACCAAAATGAGGTTCAAAGACTGCCTCAGAATTGCTCTGACATGGACAAGAGTTTCAGTCATTGATTGCAAGAGAGGGGCACCAGACTGAAATTGTTAGAAGAAAAGAGTACACAGCGGTTGTTCAAAGTTTGAAATACAGAAAATGAAGCACAAGAAGATCAAGAGAAGGCTTAGAAAGAATGACCCTGTGGAAAATGAGAGAGTGTTGTCCAAAAGTCAGGAAAGTGAACAGTGTATGAGTCATGATATACATGTGTGCATATGTATGGAGGGGTGGATATCAGGTGTAGTGTTGGCAAATTTCAGAAAGCATGGAGGCTTTAAAAGATGCAATGTCTAAGCAGCTAACAACTGATGCAGGTTATTTGTTCCATGCTTCAGTGAGTGTGAAAAAGTGTTTCTGAAAGTCATGGAAGCTGTGCTGTTTTCTGACTTTGTAGGCATGCCCACATGTTAGAAACACATGGAGCTCAAAAAGGTGCTCGAGATGGTTGTTGGTACGATGGCTAATAATTTTGTGGGTGTTTACCAAATCAGTTGCCAGACGTTGGAGCTTCAATGTATCTACGTCCAGGAAGCAAGGCATTCAGAGTGTGGTAGATGCCTGATGGCGGGTATTCGCTTGGTTGCACGTCTCTGAACAGTTTCCAGAAGGTCAACATCCTGAGCAAGATAGGGGTTCCAGCCTGGTGGTGCAAATTCCAAGCCATATACAGCTTTAAGTAGATTGCTGGAGAATGGCTGACAAAGGTCTTGCTGAGTGATGCCAACAGCCTTCATCCTTTATTATTTTCAAACAAATAATCATCTAATTTTAATAAGAGATTTTCAATATCCTTTTTAACATAATTACATTTTTTTCAGTGAAATAATTCTAGGTTAGATATCAGTAAAAAATATATTTAAAACCTTTCTTCATGGTATTCCTTTATCCAACTCTGAAGATGCTATATGTGTGATATAGAGACTCACTGCTCTGTAAGACATTGTCTGGGCTGATGATGCGTTGAAGGAAATTTTAACCATGGAACGAGAGGAATATCTTTTAAGTTATTTCTTTAAGCCATTGATAGCTTAGCTACATTGATATGTATGTATGTATGTATATATGTATCTATCTATCTATCTATCTATCTATCTATCTATCTATCTATCTGTCTGTCTGTCTGTCTATCTGTCTATCTATCTATCTATCTATCTATCTATCTATCTATCTATCTATCTATCTATCTCTGTTTGTCCATCGGTCAGTCTATTTCTCTGTTGGTCGATTTATATATTCAACTGACATATTTGTGTTTACTGAGCACCTTCTGTTTCTCCATCTCTCTGTCCGGCCATCTGTTTCTCCGTCTATCTGTCTGTCTATCTATCTATCAACCTGTCTACCCATCCGTCCATCTGTCTGTCTGTATACATAGATGGATATACAATTGTAAATGATTGTCACTGTCATACAAGCAGTGTTGTTCATTTTTCAATATTCTGTGAGAACATATCTAGCCACTGGAGAAATATTAGCTTGCTTGTAAACAATTAAATGTTGGCTGCAGGAAGGGCACCCAGCTATAGAAAATCTATCTCAAATAAACTACACAAACATTAAATAATGGTGTTGATAAGGATTCATATTTTCTGTTTTATCTTTTACTTGTTTCAGTCATTGGACTGTGGCCATGCTGGGGCTCTACCTTGTGGAATTTTAGTCGAACTAATTGACCTCCAGTAGTATTTTCTTTATGAGCCTGGTTCTTATGTTATTGATCTCTTTTGCCAAATCACTAACTTAAGGAGGACATAAACAAACTAACACCAGTTGCCAAGTGGTGTTGGTGGGGAGACAAACACAGATACAAAGATACACACACACACACACACAACAGGCTTCTTTCAGTTTCCGTCTACCAAATCCTCTCAAAAGGCTTTAGCTGGCCTAAGGCTATAGTAGAAGACACTTGCCCAAAGGTGCCACACAGTGGTTAGTAAGCAAACTTCTTACCACACAGCCACGCCTACCTACTAATGTAGAGAGTGTGATGCGTAAATCGTTGCCATTCTATATTTCTAATTTTATGTGTGCGCATTGTTTGTTTTAGATATTGTCAACCAGAGAGTATTGTAGGGTCAGTTGGGCACCGTCTGTGAGAAAAAAGCAGCATGATGCAATTCACTCTGCCAGAAACTTGGAAATGACATGTTGTACTGCTTGGCATTTGTACCTGAAGCTCTAATATGAACATTTCAGAGTGTTTGGGTGTCAATTTGAGGACCCAGTCAATATCATAGTGTCCAGAGTGATCACTAGTGATGGTGACATGCCTCCATTCATCATCCCACACAACCTCACACTCAACACAGAGGCCTGCATCAAGTGCCCGGAGGAGGTAGTGCTTCCCTGGGTCAAGAGGGTAGCTGCTGGAACACGGAACTCTGCACCATGCCACACAAGCAGGAGAATCCAGTCATGGCTGTCAGACAATTTCTGCGAGCACACCACCCCTAACACTTGGTCACCTAACTCCCCAGACTGCAACCCCCTGGATTATTATGTGTGGGTCGCAGTTGAGTGAGAGACCAACAAAACTCCTTGTAACACCAAAGATGAACTGAAGGCAAGGATTATGGCAGCATTCACCAACTTAAACAAGGAGACCGCCCAGAAGAGTTGCAGGTGATTCCAAAGTCGTCTGAATGCCATGGCTGAAGCCAATGGCGATTTTATTGAATAAATTTACTCTTTAGTATCTCGAGATAGTTTTGTGTAATTTTGGTAAATATATCTGTTGAAATGAGATGTCAGTGTTATTTTCATTTCTCCGTAATTTAGATGACAGTTTATTCACTGCACCCTGTACAATTTGGTATGTCTATTTATTGATTTTCTCGTCCCTATTTCAACAAATACGACGAACTCTATATTTCACTGACGAGGCTTAAACAATAATCAAACAAATTCGGAGTTACCTCCCATAAATGATAACTACTATTCAGTCACCGTTTGCTTTTCCTGCCGCCCAGTTATTTCTAATAAGTTAATGTTGACTACCTCAGACACTTAACTGAACGAATCTGGGTTCAAATCCTACTGAGGTTGAATTTGTTTTCTTTTTTCAGTGGCAGAAGTTCGTGGGGTGGGGGTGGGGGTCAGTTAAATTTACCAGTCAGATATTGGAAACGATTATACGATCGACCGTGTTTTCTGGTCTTGAATCAATGTTGAATGAATTTGTATCGCAGAAAGACAAAGAGCTTTATATAGACGTGGACAGAGAGAGAGGGGGACAGAGAGAGAGTGAGGGAGAGAAAGAGAGAGAATAAAATAGAAAGAAAGAAAGAAAGAAATAAAGAAAGAGGAAAGAAGAAAGGCAGATAGAGAGACAGACAAAGGGAGGAGAAGAGAGAGAGAGAGAGAGTTGCAGACAGAAACAAAGAGACATTAATATAGATAAATAGTATTTGGGTCGGAGATTTGATGGTATAATTTAAGAAACTATATAGACACACACATCGATATATCATGATAATATCTAAACATGGGTGTGTGTGCGTTGGTTTTCGTCCAGGTGAGCTCTGAATGAGCAAATCTATGTTGAAAGGCATTCTAGACATGACCGTTCCACCTTTTATTCAATGTGTGCTCCTATTTTAAGACGGTGATAGGTTGAGATGTGAGAAAAATATGGCTGCTGTTTCTAGCAAGTCGAGCAACCACGTAGAGGCTGCCTCGTTGGCTCATGGTATGTGTGTGTTTGAGTGTGTGCTTGTATGTGTTGGATGTGTGCGTAAGTGTTTTTGTGTGTATGTGTTCGGGAAGAGTGAGAGGAAAGACAAAGAAAGAGTAGGGGAGTCAGTTGAAGGAAGAGGAGACGAGAAACGTAGCTTGAGATAGGGAGTGAAAATATTGCTAGAGAGAGAGATAGAGGGAAGGAGAGAGGGTGGTGTGTGTGAGAGAAAGTAAGAAGGAGTGAAGAAAGAAAGAAAGGTAATATGCTGCGACGGAAGAGAAAAAGAGAGAAATAAAGCAGACACTGGAACTGATCGAAAGAGAGAGAGAGAGAGAGAGAGAGAGAGAGAGAGAGAGAGAGAGAGAGAGAGAGAGAGAAAGAGAGAGAGAGAGAGAGAGGAGAAAGAGGGGAAGAAACCTAAACTACAGTGCGTGCGCGCGTGTGTAACGTTTGTGTGTGTGTGAGTGCATTGTTTGTATGTGTGTGTATGTGTGAGTGCATTGTTTGTGTGTGTGTGAGTGCATTGTTTGTGTGTGTGTGTGTGTATGCACGTGTGTGTATACTTGTGTTCTTGTGTGCATACTAAGTGTGAATGTATGTGTATCTTACGTGTTTATTGTGTCATGTGTGCGACGTGTGTGTGTGTGTGTGAGCGCGTTTGTCGTGTAATTGGAAAGAGCAGACGACAGACCACGTGATCAGCAGACGAGACAATGTTTTTTATTTTTGTTTTCGTTGTTTTCTTCTCAAAACCATGTCGTCGTTGTAATGTCATTACATTGTTAGTTATTTATTAATTAATGCTGACTGGTGAGATCAATATCTAGCGCCGGTAGAGAGTTTATTGACGGGGAACAAAGCATGATAGTAATAGATAAAATGTTTTGGGCAAATTATGGTGGGGGTTAGACAGAAAAATAATGCAGTGTGTTTGGTTAGGATTGCAGACGAGATTGGTTTGTAACCTGCAGGTTTAGAAGAGCAGAAGGTGTTATAGTAACGGTAAAAGACATACAGAGAGGGAATAGAGCATGATGTGAGTCCTTGGTTGGAACTAGTGTTGATCATCACTAGATTTTCCTGTCATACTGAATTTCTAGGTATAATTCCATAAAATCTGGATTTTTATTTAGATCCGAACACGTCTGCTAATAAGAAACGGAAGTATGTGTATTCGTGTTGTTGATATTTGCCTAATGACGGGAGCTCGTTATTACATCCATCTCCACTGCTGACTTGGTCACCCAGATAATAGAAGCTACCAATTATTTCTAAGTATCCTCCCTGGCATACATACATAAAGACAGACAGACAGATACACACACACATGATGGGTTTCTTTCAGATTCTGTCTACCAAATCCACTCACACGGCCTTGGTTGGCCCGAGGCTATAGTAGAAGACACTTGCCCAAGGTGCCATGCAGTGGGACTGAACCCAGAATCATGTGGTTGGAAAGTAAGCTTCTTACCACACAGCCACGTCTACTCCTATACATACATACATACATGCACAACAGGCCTGATATAGTGATTTGGGATAGAGAAGAAAAACTGCACAGTTGTGGAAATTAGCTGCCCAGCAGATGTTAACATAAAGCTGAAGATCAGTGAAAAAGAGAACACCTATGTGGAACTATTGAGAAATCTGCAGTTACTCTATCCGGATTACAAGTTCAGGTTTATACCTGTAACTATTAGGGCCCTGGGATGTGTAACACACTACCTAAGTACCAATCTTGAGAAATTAGGCTTCTCAAAACCAGAAAGGAGGAAGCTAATTCGAATACTATAGATCCAATCCATCACTGGAACTGTAAAAATCTGTAAAACTTTCCAGAAGTTTATCATTTAAATATATATGAGCATGTCTAGATATGTAACTATATGCATAAGAATATATACTTAAAATAAAAAAATAGGAATCTGCACATATACATACATAGATACAATCAGGGTGCGATGGGTAAGTTATCGCCATTTTATACTCACAGTTTTGTGCGTGCGCATTGTTTGTTTTTGATTTTGTCAACTATACAATAGTGTAAGTTCAGTTGGGCACCGTCTGTGAGAAAAACAGCCCCATGACGCAATACACTCTGCCAGAAACTTGGAAACGATATGCTGTACCGCTTGGTATTCACATCAGAAGCTCCAATATGAACATTTCAGAATGTTTGGGTGTCAGTCTGAGGACATGTACCGAGATTAATAAAAATCAAACATCCAGGCAACATCATGGTGTTCAGAGTGATCACTAGCGATGGCGACGTTATGCCTCCATTCATCTTCCCACACAGCCTCACACTCAACACGGAGGCCTACATCAAGTACCTGGAGGAGGTAGTGCTGTCCAGGATGAAGAGGGTGGCTGCTGGAAGACCCTATGTCTGGCAACAGGACTCTGCACCCTGTCACACAAGCAGAAGAACCCAGTCTTGGCTGTCAGACAATTTCTGCGAGCACACCACCCCTAACACTTGGTCACCTAACTCCCCAGACTGCAACCCCCTGGATTATTATGTGTGGGTCGCAGTTGAGTGAGAGACCAACAAAACTCCTTGTAACACCAAAGATGAACTGAAGGCAAGGATTATGGCAGCCCATGAGCCTGGTTAGGCTTTAAAAGGGCGCATTTATTTTTTTTTTTATATTTTCCTTAGAGCTTGGTTACTGACCCCCCCCCCATCTCCTCATTATTTTAATAGTTCTCAAGACTACAAGAGAGATATAGAATTGCATGTTAATGGGAACTTCTGTATTCTGATGACCAAGTTCTCATAGCCAAAGAAGGAGAGGCAGACTTTTGTATGTGAGAGCAGAATCCAGAATGAATAGATTTAAAAGTAAATCTAGCAGTCTTACCAAAGACTACAGGATTCTACAGCTAAATGGGAAGTTACCATACTTGATATGCTAAAAAGGGGTGGGGAAGAATTGCTGTTGGATAACCATAAATAGTAAGTGCACAAGAAATACTGGAGTTTTGCATGTTCTATAAATAACTGTGGACAGGAAATGAACACTCTCTCTCTAAGGAGATTTAAACAGAAATTTAAAATTAGTCATCGCTGTATGTTTTTTTAGTTACACAGAAAGACATTTGGTTTAACCAAGGTGTTTATTTTAAAATGTGGGACTTAATTGCATTTTTACAAATAAATGCATGTTCAGAAGATGCGTTGCACATTTTTATTTGTCCTAAATTGCTGTGCACGGCTTCTCTTTGTTAATGTATTTTAATTTTTATAAAGAGTAGCACATGGTTCTGAGATTTGCTAGACACAAACTGAAAGAAGCCCCTGTTGTATATGCATAATAGATAGATAGATAGATAGATAGATAGATAGATAGATAGATAGATAGATAGATAGATAGATAGATAAATAGGCACAAGAGTGGCTGTGTGGTAAGAAGCTTGTTTCCCAACCATGTGGTTCTGGGTTCAGTCCCACTGCATGGCACTTCAGACAAGCATCTTCTACTATAGCCTCAGACCAACCAAAGCCTTGTGAGTAGATTTAGTAGATAGAAACTGAAAGAAGCTTGTCGTATATGTGTGTGTGTGTGTGTATTGTGTCTGTGTTTGTACTCCCAGCATCACTTGACAACTAATGTTTGTGTGTTTACGCTCCCAATAACATTAGCGGTCCGGCAACAAAGACCGACAGAATAAGTACTAGGCTTACAAAGAATAAATCCTGGTGTTGATTTGTTCGACTAAAGGCAGTGCTCCAGCATGGCGTCTTCAAATGACTGAAACAAATAAAAGAATATATATATATATATGTGTGTGTGTGTGTGTATGTATGTATATATATATATATGTGTGTATATATATATATATATATATATATATGCATGTGTGTGTGTATTTTTGTGTCTGTATTTGTTGCCCCACCCCACCCCTGCTTGACAACTGGTGTTGCTGTCTTACATCCAGGTAACTTAGCAGTTTAGCAAACATGTCCGATATGATAAGTTCTAGGCTTAGAAAAAAGGTACTAGGATCAATCTGTTCGACTAATATCTTTTCTAGGTAGTGCCCAACATGGTCGCAGTCTAATGACTGAAACAAGTACAAGAGTAAGCGGGTTCATTCGTGAGTGGCTATGGCCTTCATTGACCAATGACCAATTCCTATTATTTTGTTAAGGTGGTCTTTGTTTTTGTGCAGTTTTGTTTTTTTTTATTTGTCACTTTGCTGGTTGTTCTGTTTTCATTGGTTAATCTCAATATAATGTCCGGATTGTCAGTAATCTGTCAGCATTTATTGATCATTATCATGTTATCATTTTTCACAAACCAAATTGCTGGTTGGTCTCTCATAACTATTTCATATCCTGGTTTGCTAACTTTTGTTTATTCTGTTGCTGATTTGCCTACATTTCTCTCTCTATATATATATATTTATGTATATATATATATATCATATATATATATATATTCTGTTGTATTGTGTAAATATTACTCAGTATTTATTTTTGTATCTGATGTCTCTAAATTGCCATCTTTTGTTCCTTTATTTTGTTGTTTGGTTAGACTTGACAATATCGTACCTCAGCTGCTATTTCTGATTCTATTAAATTTTAGATATTTACCATGTTTGCAGTTCAGACCAATTTTTTAAATGAATTTGTTCTTGTGTATACAACATGACATTATATCAATTCTTCTGTTGGTGTCGTTTATAGCTAACTTTTGCATCATTTCTTATAATTATCACATGAAATCTATGATTGGTTGAGAAGTGTTTGGTGATTAGTATTAAATGTTTGCATATTGTGAAGCATGTATTGGGTCATCCCATTAAATAATGCAGTTTTGCTATACTTCTTTTATTTTTCAAAATCAAGATAAACAAAGTTCTTTTTTTAATCTAAAATATACTCTCCTTCAATTTCTACCATGCTCTTCTATCTATCATGTAAACTTGCAAGGCCCCTCTTCCAAAATTCGCTTGTCCATCATGAAAAATACTCCCCAGGTACTGTTCTGACCTGTCTACAGAATTCATATTTTTCATCCAAATGATTTTGAAGACTGCAGAATATATAATAATCAGATGGGGCAATGTCCAGTGATATGGTGGATGGGGCATTGTTTCCCATTCATACTGTTCCAGCCTTTGGAATGTCATCCTTGCTGTATGTGGCCAAGCATTAGACTCAGAAAGTTTGTGAGGAACCCATTAACTCTATTTGATGACTTTTCCGATGGCACGCAGGTGTCAATGAATGGTTGAAAGACCAAATCCAAGTTTCTCTGCTAGTTCCTCAACAGTTACGATGGGATTTTGTTCCACCAAAGTTTGCAGGATGTTCTCATTAAGCTCTACAAATCTTCCAGGATGAGGCTCATCTTCTAGGCTGTAGTTTCCAACTTGGAATTTCTGGAACCACCGTTGACATTGGCTTATGCTTATTGTCCAATCCTCATGTACTGCATTAATATTCCTCACACATTCCATTGCGTTGTTGCCTTTATTGAACTCATAAAGCAAAATATGCCGAATATGCTCCTTTGTCACTTCCATTATAGCTTTGAAAAAATAATTGTTAAAATTGAACTGCACTCTTCAAAATTTGCAATAAAAATAAGGACAAGGTAAAATTACTACCTGCTTTTGTAGCAAGTTGATGCAGGTAGTTTATCTCGTCCCCCTCTGACTTTTAGTTCATGCAATTATTTATGGGATGACCCAATACATTGCTGTGTGAAAGGATTAACATATTGTACTCACATTTGTTGAATTTTTTACAACATAAGCATTACAAACTGTAGTTTAACTACAATAGATTCATCTAAGGTTTTCTAATACATGTTTGTTGTTGAAAATATTTCAATATTCAATTATGCTGCTGACTAATGTGCAATATATAAAGTAGCTTTACCATTCTATTCTCTCCTGTTTCATTTGCAGAGATTCCAAGTTCTTTTATTTACTTTAAACCACCTTAGTTCTGGTATCTCAGTTTTACCAAGTATCATCTTGAGATTATCTCCCTATCCCATTTGGAGTTAGTCCCAAGTGATTGTTCTACCTTTTCTGGAAGCAAAAGTAACTTTAATAAATGAAGAATTTATCTTGTATTTTTAATATACCTTTATTGAGATATATCAGTGCCACCTGACTGGCACCCGTGCCAGTGACAAAATGCACTATTCGAGTGTGGTCGATGCCAGTACCACCTTACTATCCCTTGTGCCGGTGGAATGTAAAAAGCACCCACTACACTCTCGGAATGGTTAATGTTAGGAAGGGCATCCAGCTGTAGAAACCTTGCCAGATAAGATTAGAGCCTGGTGCAGCCTTCTGGCTCACCAGTCCTTAATCAAACTGTCCAACCCATGCTAGCATGGAAAACGGATGTTAAACGATGATGATGATGATATATATTATATATTTATGTATGCAGAAACAGAGCTTGCCAGTGCTGGTGTCATGTCAAAAGCACCAAGTCCACCTTTTAAAGTGGTTGGCATTAGGAAGGGCATCCAGCTGTAAAAACCGTACCAAAACAGACAGTGGAGCTTAGAGCAGTCTTCTTGTTTGCCAGCTCCTGTCAAGCTGTCCGACCTATGTTAGCATGGAAAATGTACGTTAAATGAGGACGATGATGATGTGCATATATCATCATGATCATGGTCATGATCCTTTAATGTTCATTTTTCCATGTAGGGTGTTCAGGCTAAATTTGACAAATTTTTATGTCTCCTTTTATCAGGAACAGCTTGAGGTAACTTGAGGTGAACAGTCAACGGCGTTGGAGAGCATAAAGATTAAAGCTGTAGTTGAGAAAAAGTTTATTGACATGGAGGAGTGGAAGCTATCTGAATATTGGAAAAGAGTTACCTGTGTCATGATGATTCACACCTGGTGTCACAACACTGACATCATGACTGCTGCTCAATGCTCTGTGAACACTGAAACGGTTGTAAGACATAACATGGACTGCTGCAACAGAGCTTATGCACCTGTGGCCAGCAGGAATATAATACGACTGAATTTTTATTGTGCCATATTAATTTTGTTAAGTATCTTCATTAAATTTTTAAAATATATCTTATTGAAAGGTGGTAATGAACCCCTTCCACACCACCCCCAAATTATGTTCAAATTAAAGAATCTTTTATTAATTATACTTTTCAATTTTATTTTAGAAATTTACATAATAGGAGTTGGTAAGTTATCAATGATTTCATGAAGGGAGTCAATGGTATCAGATGTTTGCCAATGCCTGGTTTATAAGATGGTGTGTACAACCAGGACATTGGTTCAGTGCCTGTGGCTATCTTCAGAGTCACGTGATAAAGAATAAAAAAAACACAACTTATAGCTGCTGTGAATTCTGAACAGACAAAGTTATCTTGGAGGTCCTGTATGCGAATTTTTTTTCCCGTGAGTTCCAGGCCCCAGTTATGAACTCATTTGCATAAAGACAATCAGAGCTCAACTACCAAACTAGTGTCCACCTATTTATGAAAATACTCTGGTTGAGTTCAATGGAAAATGTGCATTATAACAAAACCATTCTAAACAGGTTAATAGGGGAGACAAATGTGAAATTTAGTGTATAAAGTGAATGGAGAGCTGTTCCCCAATGATGCCAGAAGTGTTGCCAATTTATGTAATTTGCTGCTGAGGTCAACATTTGCCTTTCATCCTTTCAAGGTCGATAAATTAAGTACCAGTTGCATACTGTGGTCAATCTAATCAACTCCCCCAAAACTTTCAGGCCTTGTGCCTAGAGTAGAAAACAATTTGTGTTATTTGCTAGAAAACGTAAATGAGTGTAGTTTCTTAATTTTTTGACTGATTTTGTACATTCCTAATTTAAAATGTTGCTGTTGATCTGGGAACATCATAATCAATATGGTGTTGTGTCATAGTGTGCCCACTTAGCATATCTCAGTGGATACATGCAGTATCACTAATCTCAGTCTGAGCATAGGTACCTAATGTTAGCTCCATATAGAGATGGTGCTCAATTGATCTATGAGGATGGTGGTGGGAGGAGGGATGTGGTGCTTATGTGAGACTTGCAATGCTGTACTCACAGAGTGACATACACCATTCTATGCCTGACTGGTTGTACTGTACTAGTACACAGTATGTGGATTTTCAAGGTGGGCTCTGATTGGTTGTATGCAAATGAGTTTATTACTGGGGTCCGGAACTATTGTGGGAAAAAAATTTCACATCCTGTACATAGGTGCATATGTGCTGATGTCAGCAATAGAACCAGGAACATGTGTGCTCATGACTCTCCTCTTATCTCCAGACAATAAACCTGTCAACTTTGGAGAATTCTTTAATCTTGAGATTATTCCCCCTTCTCAAGTGGAGCTGGTCTCAATTGCCATTTACTAATTATGGTACATCTTGTAGAGGTGATGATTCTCATAAATCTAGAATTTATGTTGTATGTTATTTGATACATCTGTATTTGTCTATGTTGTTGAAATACTTGCCACAAGCGATGAGAGTTATTTCTCATGTCTCACTTTTACTTAAATTATACAGACGTGGCTGTGTGGTAAGATGCTTGCTTCCCAGCTGCCGTGGTTCCGTTTTCAATCCCACTGCATAGCACCTTGGACAAGTGTCTTCGACCGTCGCTTCGGGCTGGTGTGTTTAAGTCCCTGTAACTTAGATGTTTAGCAAAAGAGACCGATAGAATAAGTACTGGGCTTACAAAGAATATGTCCTGGGGTCGATTTCTTTGACTAAAACCTTTGAAGGCAGTGCTCCGGCATGGCCGCAGTCAAACGACTGAAACAGGTAAAAGAATACAAGAATGTATATAGAGACTCTGCATAAAATGCAAACACAATATCTCATCCAAAAATTTAAAATATTTAAAAAAAAAATCAAAATATCAACTTGAATGTAGCTGTGCGACAGCAGTTTACTCAAGGTGGCCACCCTCAACTTGCTGAAGACAGCTCTGGAATCTGGTACATTTGTTCCTGTGTCCTCTGAGAAGATTTTCAAATATCTCCTTGATCTTGACCAGCTTGGCCTTGGTATGGCTGGGAGAAGAGTTGGTGTCTTTTTCAGCCCCCCCCCCCCCATCAAACACAGTAATCCACGGGATAACAACCGTGAATATTAGGGGACCAGAAATTTGGGCTGGTCATAGAAATTCTCAAGCAACCACTTTTGACTCTTTCTGGAGATATGGCAAGAAGCCAATTCCTGTTACCTTACATGTGGTCTTCCAGCAGCAACTCCGCCTTGAGCTTGGGATTGGCCACAGTCTCCAGCAGCTATCTGAATTGACCCTAAGACTCTATTCATTGATTCGGGGATGAATCGCGGCGTGTGGATGCAGTCAGAATGCCTACTGTGTCTCTTAGTGCTGGCCACGACTTCGTAGCAGCTGTCCATGTCACATAATTCTTCACAGCGATCACAGAGCATCCAGCTCATAAGGCCGGTTTTCAGGATTCTGTGGCTTATATCTTCGCCTTCCTCCGGAAGGGACACTGGTCAGTCGCAGAATCATTTTTTTTCAGTGGGCTGGAACAACATGAAATGAAGTGTGTTGCTCAAGAACACAAGGCACCGCCCGCTCTCGGAATCGAAACCACAATCATACAATCTTGAGTGCAACATCCTAACCACTAAGCAACGCCACTCCACATACATACACGTATACGAGCGCATGTGTGTGATGATTCGATCTGTGAGATTTTTTTTCCATGCCTGGAAATAAGACGAGATGATCTCAGTATAAGTCAAAGAAAATTGTTGAACTGAATAACATTAGTAAATATAAATAGACAGACACAACATCCGCGACAGTAGTAGTAGTAGTAGTAGTAGTGGTGGTAGTAGTAGTAGTAGTAGTAATAGTGGTGGTAGTAGTAGTAGTAGTAACAGCAGCAGCAATAGTAATATTGGTAGTAGTAACAGCAGCAGTGGTAGTAACGACTTTGAGAAGAATTTGTAAAATGGGCGCGAAAATAACGTAGTCGTGTGTGTGTTCGCTGATGCAAACAGAATAATGGTGCGATGCATGAAGTAACTTAAATACAATAATAACAGCGGATGTGTTGAGAGTTTTACCGTTGTTTACTTCCGATTAAACAACGAAATCCTTGCCTTTCATCTATCTCGGGGTTTGATAGAAACGAAGTAGCCGTCACCGAGGCTATTTAATCGACTAACTTCGCCTCCACACAAATCTGGGGCTTTGCACAGCCAATTGGAAGAATAAACACTGTTTTACACACAACTTTTATCCATAGCACTGCATGTGTGTGTGTGTGACTGGCTGTGTGTTTAAGAGGTTCGCATGCGGTTTTGGGTTCAGTCCCACTGCGTGGCACCTTGGCCGAGTGTATTCTATTAAGTCGGTGATGTTTCGTATATATATATATTATATACAGTATATATAATACATATATATATATATATATATACATATATATATGTATTATATATATATAGATTATATATATATATGTGTATATATATGTATATACATATATATATATATATATATATATAATATATATATATATATATGGTTATATATATATATATATGGTTATATATATGTATATATATATATATATATATATATATATATATATATATATAATATATATATATATATATGGTTATATATATATATATATGGTTATATATATGTATATATATATTATATATATATATGCGTTTGTATGTATGTGTTTGTGTGCGCGCGCGCGTACTGGTAGCCGTGAGAGGGCAGCACCAGTGCGCGGTATTTAAATATTTTTGTTGTCAATGAAATATTTAGAAAGTTTTGAAAGTCTGAGGTTTGGTGGAGTTGACACAAGTGTTTCGAGGAAAGAAATAGAGAGGACAAAAGACCATCAGAATCCCTCCTCCGTGTCGCTATGTCAGGTAAAACATTTTGAAAGTAATAATACTAGCATGGCATCTTATATCTATGCATATGTCAGTTACGTGTATATTTTTGCACGCGCGCGCGCGGGAATTTTGTCAATGGAAAGGTTTCGGTTTCAAAGCGACGAAAATGTTTTAATGTTTTGACAAATGAAATTTAGATGTCGAAGTGAATCTAACGGTTTTTGTGTGTTTTTAAATGGCTTATAAACACCTTCCACGCTGCAATCGTATATATGACTAAAATACTTTACTAGATGGTGTTATTAAGTTAGACATGACCTGGGCCTAGACCGGCCGATATATATTCACGTCCATAAAGGGCTTAGCTTTATGGCGTATCATCAGATCCCAGAACCTGTTGGTTAAAGGCATATATATATATATATATATATATATATATATATATATATATATATATATATATATATATATATATATATAGATAGATAGATAGATTATATATATATATATGCGTTTGTGTTTATGTGTTCGTGCGCGCGCGCGAGCGTAACTGGTATATATATATATTTCCAATAATTCCGGGATATGGAGGGGGGGCGGTTCCCCCCATTTTTTTCCGAACCAAAATAGGGGATTTGCGGTACTACTCAAGCAGAGCGGATCCGAACGCGCAGTCGCGCGTCCGCGCTAGCTAGTCGTGAGTGGCCGACCCTACGAAAAGTGCGCGCGCGCGCAAATGAATACATGTGTGCGCGTGCGCGCGTATGCAAATTAGTAAATAATTTCTTTTAAACAAAGTAAATAATTTTTAAAAAATTACTTTTTTCTTTTCTAAACAACGTAGATAGGTAGAAGGAATAAAAATAACACACTATCTGTTTTTGTTAACTTCATACATTTTTTTTCTTTTAATTAAATTTTGTGAACAAAATAATTTTTATTTTCTAAACAACGTAAA
>NC_068981.1:197212387-197217493 GCF_001194135.2 Octopus bimaculoides | reverse complement strand
ATTTTTTCTTATCTTTCAGTAACATGGCTGAACATATTTCTCGGCAGTATTCGTACCATAGAATGGCCGTGTCGTTACTAATATTGTTTCAACTCATGGAACAAGTTACTGGCAATTCAGATATAAAGTCTGCTATTATTTGAAATAGTGTAAACACTATCAAGTGGCATTTCTCTAAAAAAGTATTTTTCCTTATAGAGATTGTTTTACTGCATGAATTACATCGCCAAATAACTCCGTCAATAGCACGTTGAAAAGATTGAATTTTCATTTGACGACAAGTACATGTCACTCAGAAAAAGGACTGCGCGTTCGGGTCCGCTCTGCTTGAGTAGTACCAGGATTTGCAGCATATTAGGCAGTCGGGGTACTTGATTACACGCAAAAAATCCGAGTTTATTTTTTTTTCTTCTTTGTGAAAATCATGCGGGTGAAAGGATCAAAATATACCATATATATATAATATACGTACCTACAAGAAATTCCTGAAGTAAATCCAGTGGCATATACCTTCGTACTGTTGATGACATCAGGTAGCCAAATACAGTGTGTGGGGCTTTAAACTGCATACTAAAAGGGGTATACCCGAATATAAAATGATTACATATACATACATATGTAAATACACACTGTGTGTGGTACAAATCTTTAATTGCTAAAAATGTCCATGGTCGCCGATTGTCTGAGACATCAGTAGGAATACACTTGGTGATCCTTTCCGTTGATCTCCACAAAGTTTCCTCTTCCCAACATCGTTAGTCAATGGATAACGTCTGTTTACCTAAGACTACCCATCCACCTTAGGCCAGGTGGCTTACAGGTGTTATACCTTGCCAAAGGGTAGACAGTATTTCGCCCAGGACAGCTTATTTTCTTATTCTCTGTTGACTCCTAAATTTAGAGGTTGTTCCCTTATCCACCAAATGAGGACTTGCCGTAGAGGAGTCCACAGTCTGTTCTCTTCCGAAACTGGAGCTTGTCTGCTATCGCGAAGAATGGCATGTTTTCAGAAATCTGAACAAACAAGAACAGAATATGTGTGTATCTCTCTCTCACTGTGCACAGAAGGCTTTGGTCGGGCCGAGGCTATAGTGGAAGACACCCAAAGTGTCACTCAGTGGGACTGAACCCAAAATCATGTTATTGGGAAGCATATTTTTTATCACACATCCTCACCTGCACCTACAAGAGTTTCTGATATTGAGAAATAAAGATCCAAGGATCGCATGTTGATGATCGTCAATATAAACGGTTAATAAAATTCAGTCATTGCTCCATTGTCTGTCTGCTGTAAGATTTCTCAATTTAATGACCATCCTGGTAAAGTTATTCCTCTTCAAAATTCATCCTCTGCAATTCTGTATTTTTCAATCTTTTTTTTTTTTCAACTTAAGATCTCATTGCGTTTGGTTAGCGCTGGTTAGTGGACATGATTCTTCAAATGCTGGATATCAGTTTTCTATTTCATTTAGTCAGATAGAAAGAGGGCTAGCACGTATGACCCTTTATTGGAGACTCCTCTGTGGGATGGGACAAGTAGAGGGAGAGTTATTTTCAAGCTAGGGACCTGGCTCCAAATACTTGCAACAGAGTGGATTTCCTTAAATGCACTCACCTTTTTATGTTGGATGGGGGGGGGGGATAAATAGACAAGTCTTGCTTCCACACCTGAAATTTCTTCTCTAGTTCTGGTAGTGATTCAATAATAAGAACAAGGTCATCAACATAGAGGAACTCTCAAGAGCAACCAGTCTTAAATCTCTGTGTTGAGGGGCTGAGAACTGATTTTTGGTGAACTCCCACCTGTACACTAATTTCTTAGCTCTACTCAATTCCGACTTACACCTTACTGGCAGCATCCCTGTACATGGCTTGTGCAGCTCTCACCAACCACTCACCTATCCCTAGCTTCCACATTGACTACCTGGTAAGGGAGCCAGATACCCTGCCAGTGGCTTTTTCCATGGCTTTGGCACAAAACCAAACTGCATCTCATCTAGGTTAATTCTCTTCCTAATTAATTAAGCTGTGACCCTTTCTGTGACTTTCATCACCTGGCTCAGCAATTTGATACTTCTGTAATTATTTTTAAGACATCACCTTTACCTTTGTAGCAATTTGATTATGGTACTGCTACACCAGTTGTTGGTTATGACTCCTTCGTGGATAACCCGATCAACTATATGAGTGACCAGGCCATATCCCACTCCGCCAGATATTTTAAGCATCTCAGCAGTGATTCCCGATGGGTTAGAGGCTTCCTTTGTCTTCATATCGTTCATAGCTTTATCCACCCAGCTACTGTCTATTCTGATTGCTGGTCCCTCTGTTGGGCCCACATTAGGCAGGCTCTCCTTCCATGAGTTCTCTACATTGAGCAAGCTTTCATAATGGTATTTCCATGCCTCTTTGCAGAATCACTGACTGCAAGTGAGCCATCGTCCATGCAAACCCTTCTCTCCTACAACATCACAATTTTCTCTGAAACACCTTCTTCCTTTCTGCTTCTCTCCCGGTTAAAACTACCTGCCTCTTAGCTTCCCTTCAGGCTACTTGATATAATTCTCTGCTACCATCACTCTTCCAGTCTTGTTCCTTGCTCAAATGGCCCTGTCTACTTCACTGTTTGACCACCATATCACCTTAGGTCTGAAGGTGACTTTGCACCAGCCACAAACTAGTACAGTGACCCTCATTAAGTTGTCCTGTAGGAACCTCCAGTTCTTTTTATCATATGTTACTATCTCCTCCTCCTCCTCTGATCAGAGGTTTGTTCTTTAGGGCAGACATGTGGCCATAAACACCAACAGATCGTTAATTAGTCCCATCTTTGATATTAAAATTCATTTGGTGTGTCCCAGGTCCCTAGTTTGAAAATGGCTCTCCCTCTACTTGTCCCATCCCACAGAGGAGTCTCCAATAAAGGCTCATACGTGCTAGCCCTAAAATAAGTTACAGAACATAACCTGGTCAGGGAACGATTGGGAATGTTTTCAGCCGACCATTCAAGGGAGGCAATTCATGTATGATGTCGGTTATGGCTGAAAAGTGAAGCCAAACGAATCTCTATTATAATTTGTAGACAAATTTATGCAATATCTGCTGTAATTGGAAGAGTATTGATAGAATTGAATTTGTGGCATTTAAAAAAAAATCTTTACTATTTTATTTCTTTTTATGTGCAAGTTTGGCCTTGCAGTTAAGAAGTTTGCTTCCCAACCACACAGGCTGGGGGTTCAGTCACACCATGGAGCATCTTAAGCAAGTGTCTTCCCTATAGCCCGGGACTGACCAAAGCCTTCTGAAAGGATTTGGTTGTGGAAACTGAAAGAAGCCTGTCATCTGTGTGTGTGTGTTTGCAGGCGTCTCCTTGGCTTACATCACATTAAATGAGCATCACCATTGTAGAAGCAATGTATTTCTTTCCAAACTTCCCTGGAAATGTGTCTGGTCATGGGGGAGTTATTACCTTGTCTATAAAAATATAAAGGTTGTCAACAGGAAGGGCATCCGGCTGTAAAACAATCTGCCTCAACAAACTGTGTGATTCATGGAAACATAGAAACGTGGCTGTGATAAGATGATGATGATGATGATAGTAATTTAATTGGAATCTTAATATTTGCAGAAAACTTATAAAATTATTAAGCTACAAGCCTTTAACAAGATCCCCAGGGTCTCTCACTGCCTTATTTAGTGGGCAATGCAGAAGCTAGAGATAGATGAGTGATTGGTGAGAGTTGAACAAGCCATTTACAGGGATACTGTCAGTAAGGTGAGGGCTGGCAATGAATATAGCCAAGATTTTAGTGTAGAGGTAGGAGTTCACCAAGGATCAGTTCTTGGCTCTCTCTTGTTTATCGTTCTCCTCCAAACCTTAAAGACTGGCTGCCCTTGTTCTTATTGCTACACTACCAGAATTACCTTTTACTTGTTTCGGTCATTAGACTGTGACCATGCTGGGACACCACCTTGAAGAATTTTTAGTCGGATGTATCGACCTCAGGACTTATTTTTTAAAGCTTGGTACTTATTCTATTGGTGTCTTTTGTCAAACTGCTAAGTTATAGGGACGTAAACACACCGGCATTGGTTGTCAAGCGGTAATGATGAGGGTGGGGACAATCACATTAATATATACATATATATATATATATATATATATATATATATATATATATATATATATATATATACACACACACACACACACACATATATATATATATGTATCATCATCATCAACATTTAACGTCCGCTTTCTATGCTTGCATGGGTTGGACAATTTGACTGGGGACTGGCGAAGTGGATGGCTACACCAGACTCCAATCTGATCTGGCAGAGTTTCTACAGCTGGATGCCCTTCCTAACGCCAACCACTCCGAGAGTGTAGTGGGTGCTTTTTACATGCCACCGGCACGAGGGCCAGTCCTGCGGTACTGGCAACAGCCACGCTCAAATGGTGTTTTTTTACGTGCCACCTGCACAGGAGTCAGTCCAATGTTTTGTTCACATGCCACTGGCACGAGTGCCAGTAAGGCGAAGCTGGAAACAATCGCGCTCAAATGGTGCTTTTTATGTGCCACCGGCACGGGAGCAAGACCGCTGCTCTGGCAGTGATCCTGCTCAGATGGTGCTGTTATGATGTTCCCCTGGCTCAGGTGCCAGTTATCAAATTTGGTTCAGTTTCGATCTCACTTGCCCCAACAGGTCTTCGCAAGCTGAGTTTAGTGTCCAATGAAGGAGAGGTTGGCATGGGTGCCAGTTGTTGAATTTAGTTTGATTTCGATTTCATTTGCCTCAACAGGTCTTCGCAAGTAGGGTTTTGTGTCCAAAGAAGGAAAGGTACGCATAAGTGGGCTGGCTACACCCTGGTAAAGGCCACAGGTTATGGTCTCACTTGTCTTGCTGGGTCTTCTCACGCACAGCATATTTCCACAGGTCTCCGTTACTAGTTACTATCCTCATCCATTCTCGCCACATGACCATACCATCACAGTCATCTCTCTTGCACACCACATCTGATGCTTCTTAGGTCCAACTTCTCTCTCAAGGCATTTACACTCTGTTGAGTATGCACACTGACATTACACATCCATCGGAGCG
>NC_068981.1:197209086-197212377 GCF_001194135.2 Octopus bimaculoides | reverse complement strand
ATATATATATATATATATATATATATATATATGTAGCTAGCTAGATGTGGATATGTAAAATATGGGTTCCAGTCAGTTTCTGTCTGGCAAATCCACTCACAAGGATTTGGTTGACCTACATCTGTAGTAGCAAAACCATGCTTGTGGTGCCATGCCAGGCATTGGTACTGAACCCAGCAGTGCATGGTTTGGAAGCTAGCTTCTTAACCACCGATCCATACCTGCGTCTATCATATATATAGAAACTGACTGGAACCCATATTTTACATATTTGTATCTGTCTGTCTATATATATGTACGTATGTGTGTGTGGAGAGGTTGAATTTTAATTCATCCTTTACTTTGGAGGGTTTCAAAGGGCAATTTCTAACAAAGATTCTTCGTATTTTGCTGGCAGCTTCCTGGCGTAAGATTTTTGTGAATATGAAATTATTATTACATGTATATGGTGTGTTATGAAATTTTTTGGAAAGGTATTCCATAGAAACTCAACAAACATGTTAAAAAATGGAGAAGAGGTGTCGAGATATAAACAAATTCTAACGTGATCATTGCCTGAGCAGCTGTCTGGCTTCCGTGCCAGTGGCACGTAAATAGCACCATTTGAGCGTGATCGTTACCAGCGTCACCTTACTGGCACGTTAAAAAATCATTTGAGCGAGGTCGATGCCAGTGCCGCTGGACTGGTTCCTGTGCAGGTTGCATGTAAAAAAACACCATTTTGAGCGTGGCACGTAAAAGCACCCACTACACTCTCGGAGTGGTTGGCGTTAGGAAGGGCATCCAGCTGTAGAAACTCTGCCAGATCAGATTGGAACCTGGTGCAACCATCTGGTTCACCAGTCCTCAGTCAAATCGTCCAACCCATGCTAGCATGGAAAGCAGATGTTAAACGATGATGATGATGATGATTATGTGTATATATATATATACAGGGTGGCCAAAACTCACCTAACAGTAAATCAAAACCATTCAATTGCAAGATTTTGTTTCTGTTTAACAACTGAATGAGTTTAATAAAAAGATCTAAATATAAAAAAATTAGAATTGTTCAAACTGAAGTCCTTCTTGAGCGACACATTTTTCCATCCGAGTCAATGCAGAATTACAGATGGTATTTATGGAATTTTGATTTACTGTCAGGTGACCTTTGGCCAATTCTGTATACACATACACACACACACACATATTATATATGTATGTGTGTAATGTCAGTGTGCACACATGACAGAGTGTAAAGCTTTGAGAGAAATGTTAGACATAAGAAGCATCAAATGTGGTGTGCAAGAGAGACGTTTGCGTTGGGATGGTCATGTACTGCGGATGGACGGGGAGAGCTGAAGTAGGGAAGTGTACACTGTAGGTTTGGATGTTGGAGAGCATAGCATAGGGAAGTTGGTTGAGCATCTCTTGAGCA
Organism: Octopus bimaculoides; assembly: GCF_001194135.2. NCBI lineage: Eukaryota > Metazoa > Mollusca > Cephalopoda > Octopoda > Octopodidae > Octopus > Octopus bimaculoides. The sequence continues at coordinate 197,210,960 of NC_068981.1, read as the reverse complement.
TGGTTTCATTTTTGTAATAAAGATGGATTTTTTTAAGAAGCATCTTTTGCCGAACGACATGGCCGATCGTGTTCTCCCAACGTCAAAACAAGGAGACACAAACACAATGGATGTCTTTCAGTATCCACCTATCAGATCCACTTGTAAGACTTTGTTTGACCTGGGGCTATAGAAGATAATAATTATCTAATTAGGAGTTGTGCATTATTTACATTCAACGGATATTTGTCCTCATCTTGTTTGTTGTTAACACAATGAGGATAAATATCCATTGAATGTAAATAATGTAAATAATGCACATAATTGCTCATCTCTTAAATATAGAACTAATTATGATTTGTTGTTAATTAGTCTAGACTTGTTTGGCTGCGTACTTTAGAAGTTTGCTTCACAAAACCATGGTTTTAGTTCCATTCTCTTCTGTTTCAATTCAGGCAAGTGTCTTTTATCACATTTCTCTTTGGTTGTTTGTAAGGCGTCGAGCTGGCAGAATCATTAGCCCGCTGGGCGAAATTCTTAGCGGTATTTTGCCGGTTACTGTGTTCTGAGTTCAAATTTGTTTGTAGGGATCAAATGTTTGTGCCTCACATTAGCTCACTCTCTCCATCAAATCGATGTTGTCTAAACAGGTGAACAAATGTATCATACATCAGGTGTCGAAGTGATCAGAGAGCAATGTGAAATGAAGAGTTTTGCTCAAGAACACAACACACTACCTATTCTGGGAATTGAAACTACGATCTAGTGATTGTGAGTGCAACACCCTAACCACTAAGCCATGCGCGCTGACATATAATAATAATAATAATGTGAAGAAGACCTGGCAAATAAAGTGAGATCACAGCTGTAGCCTACACCAGTGTCGCATAACCATTGCACTTAAAAAAGTACCTTTGGATCATAGGGTGACATGCCGTGTTTGAGGAGACTTATTGAGTCGAGTACATCAACATCAAACCACAATCAAAGGGAAATTGTAGTTCTGGCTGATGCCAGTGCCGCCTGACTGGCTCCCCGTGATGGTGGCACGTAAAAAGCACCATCCGAATGTGGCTGATGCCAGTGCTGCCTTGACAGGCTCCTTGTGATGGTGCCATATAAAAGGCACCATCTGAATGTGATCGATGCCAGCCTCCTCTGGCTCCTGTGCCAGTGGCACGTAAAAAGCACCCACTACACTCGGAGTGGTTGGCATCAGGAAGGGCATCCAGCTGTAGAAACTCTACCAGATCAGATTGGGGCCTGGTGCAGCCTCCTGGTGTCCCAGACCCCAGTCGAACCATCCAACCCATGCCAGCATGGAAAACGAACGTTAAATGATGATGATGATGAATAATGATAACAATAATATATTTCTTTGTGTTTGCAGGTGACCTCCCAGAGACTGTTACAGAATCAAAACCGAATAAAGTAAGTATAGAATGAACTAAATAATAATTACCTAATTATGAGTTGTTGTTGTTAATTAGTCTAGACTTGTTTGGCTGCGTACTTTAGAAGTTTGCTTCTCAAAACCATGGCTTTAGTTCCATCCTCTTCTCTTTCAATTCAGGCAAATGTCTTTTATCACATTTCTCTTTGGTTGTTTGTAAGGCGGCGGGCTGGCAGAATCGTTGGCATGCTGGGCGAAATGCTTAGCAGTATTTCGCCTGTCGCTATGTTCTGAGTTCAAATTCCACCAAGGTCGACTTTACCTTTAATCCTTTTGGGGGTTGATTAAATAAGTACCAGTTGCGCACTGTGGTTGATGTAATCAATTAGCCCCCCCTCCCACCTCCTCCTCCGCCGAAATTGTCATTACAAATGGAGTGCCAGTGTATACAGCAGTGATTCCTAATCTGGAGTCTGCGGACCCCTGCCGGTCCACAAAGGTA